>NC_044067.1:16729505-16734505 GCF_902167405.1 Gadus morhua | reverse complement strand
CCGTTTGGGGAACAGGGAGAATGTTTGGCTCGGAGCGCCTCCATCCGTCATCAGAATCAGAAAAAAAAGAAGCTTTTGCTGTGTTTTAGTTCGAACATGAATGCTGGGTTTACATCGTAAATTCGACGACGTGCTCACAGGTCCAGGCCGTGCTACTTGTCGAGCTAAGAGCCTTCTATTTAGAGGGATTCAGTTTTGGTTCAGCGCTGTCCAAACAGGCTCTTTCATTAATAAGAGGCATCAGACAGTCTCTGTGAGAGTAACAAAATAGTGGTATAATATAGTTAAGACGATTTACCAGAATCATGCAGACATATTGTTACTTAACATATAACTTTCAAATGGAGGAAATCAGTGATGAGCAATATTTATGACATTTCGAAAAGTACTGCCACGTCATTGACGCTCTTTAAAAAAGATTCTCAGGAAAGTTCATAAGAACAACACCCCACCTCTCTATATTTTGTTCTATATTTCAAAATCTTGATCTATTTAGCTATTTTCTGTTATTTTTGCAACTCTGGAAGCTAACCTACAGCAGCTCTTATAAAGCTTCCACTTGTTTAGTGATCAGCAAACTCTTTACTAGATATGTGATCAAAAATACACAATAATCCATGTATCTCAATTTATAACTAAACTGGAATCTATAAATTCTTAAATCTCTATTAAACTCACATCCTTGTGTTCAAACAATTCTAAACTCTGAGGGAGGGAGGGAGGGAGGGAGGGAGGGAGGGAGGGAGGGAGGGAGGGAGGGACAGAAAGAGGGAGGAAAGTTTATTGCCTAGTTCCCACCTCTATTAAAACAATCCAGGGATGAGTTCTTCGCACCTTGTGTGTGTGTGTGTGTGTGTGTGTGTGTGTGTGCCTATGCGCGTGTAGGCGTGTTCGTTTTCTCAGGGTTTTTCTCAGTAGCAGACTTCAAAAACCATCTCACACACTCTTTCTCCCTCGCTCTCTCTCTATCTCTCTATCGCTCTCCCATCTGCCAAAGTCATCATACTCTCGCTCTTGCTGTCACACACTTGATGACACGAGCACGCACACGGACACACACACACACACACACACACACACACACACACACACACACACACACACACACACACACACACACACACACACACACACGCAACCACACTCTCACACTCACTCATAGACACTTTTTAAACTCTCCCCTTTTCTTCCTCCGTCTGTATCTTGATGAGTGTATCTGTGATGGGGCGACAGAAAGCTCTGATCGCTCAGCAGAGGGTGATGACATCATGAGTGCATGCTGTCGACCTCAGGAAAGAAATATGTCATCAACCCTCCGGCCCAGAAATAGACCTGTAGCCCCCAGTGTCTGGTGTCTGTCACCACGTATACCTGCGGGTGTGTGTCCGTGTGAGTGTGTGTGGGCGGGCCCGTGTTTGTATGTGTGTGTGCGTGTGTGTGCATGAGTGTGTTCATACTATTTCCCAGAAACTCCGGAACAGCTGATGATTCGTCAGGTAGTGTGTCGGCTCATTACTGTGGACGACAACGTGTTCAGACCATAGTTGGTGTGTGTGTGTGTGTGTGTGTGTGTGTGTGTGTGTGTGTGTGTGTGTGTGTGTGTGTGTGTGTGTGTGTGTGTGTGTGTGTGTGTGTGTGTGTGTGTGTTAGTTCCTACTTGTCCACCATGTGGAGGTAGTGTGTGTTTATGCGCTTGTGTCTGTGTGTTGAGCCCCGCGCCGTGTGTGTTGTCTGTATGTTGGGTCAGTATGTCCTGTGTGTGGAGGTGTATGGCTCTGTGGCACAGTGTTAAAACATGACTTGGTGGTGGTGGAGGTGCCTCAGCCCGGAGCGCAGACAAACAACAAAACAAACTTTAATACCCAATCACTACAGCCCATAATAACATCCAATCATGCCCCACAGTGTAAGGGTGATTACAAATGTCGCTAAATACACCGAATAGATCACACAGACGCACACAAACACACGCGCACACACACACAAAGGCACACATGCGCGCACGAAGAGCCATCCGTGTACAAAGGAATTACATCGTTGATAATGAAACCAGGAAAGCATTATCTAAAAAAATAATCTTAATGAAATGTCCTGGTGAAATATTATGACAGGTAGTACCGTAATGTAATCATGTTCTGTAGGTACACCTACATCCTGTCTTCAGAGAGGTCTAGTCATCCCGGTGTGTGTGTGTGTGTGTGTGTGTGTGTGTCTGTGTGTTTGTGTGAATATGAGGAGACAGAGCAGGTCTCCGCATGATAAGGCCCCCAAGGGCCCTCTTACCCCCTCGCCATTTCCTCCAAATTACCTCTTCAGTCCTAATACACACACACGCACACGCACACACACACACACACACACACACACACACACACACACACACACACACGCTTTAAAATCTATCAGGCATTCTATTGTATTCCAAGCACCCTGCCTGAAAAGAAGAACCCCCGACCCACTCACACGTTCACACAGGAGACATTCATGGGCTTTTAAACATCACCATTTTCATGATTGAACCTCTGCTCAATAATAATGTCCTCATTTTCTACAAATATCCCTTTAGCTTTTTATGTATGAGCAACTTTGGAAAAAAGTTTTAAGATTTCCAGAAATGGCTTCATGCTCTCTGTAACCCCCCCCCCCCCCCCCCTCCTTCATAGTGTGACAATATAGTGGGGGTCCAAATCTGTCCAAAATCAGTTTCTCGGCAGATGTCAACTAATGACGTTATCCAATCTCTTTGTCTCATCTCTCTTCGTTAATTAACTCTCTTATTGGGTTAGAGGGGCCCGTCACGGCCCCCCGCCACTTCCTGCTACGGGTGATGATTGGCTGATTAGTGATTGATATTGCTGATTAGCAGGCAGATGTTTTTTTTCTCCTTCATCAATGCCCCTTATCTCCCTCATTGTCCTGTTGATTTCAGCTGCTCTTCCGCTCTTCCCGCCTGCCGTCCCCCTTCCCTTAACTCCTCTCCGTCTCCTCCTGTTGGCTGCTGCTTTCCTCTCGGTGGGGTGAAAGGGTTATTGTTTCACCCCTTCACTATGATGAAGGGGGGGAGGAAGAATGTCTCTCCAAGCCCTCTCCACACTCTTTCCTTTTCTTTCTCTCTCTAGTTCTTATGAGGACCTCCCAAACGGTCCCCACATTTTCCCAGACCACTTGACCAGCCGCTGCACAATTTACCCCTTTGTTCATGTTTGTGTGTGTGTGTGTGTGTGTGTGTGTGTCTGTGTGTATGTGTGTGCATGTGTATGTGTGTATCAGAAGTTTGTCGTATATGCATGTGTTGTGAGCTGTCCAGGGGGTCGGAAAGAACAGGGACTCCCTCACTCTCTTGTTCTCTCTCTCTCTCTCTCTCTCTCTCTCTCTCTCTCTCTCTCTCTCTCTCTCTCTCTCTCTCTCTCTCTCTCTCTCTCTCTCTCTCTCTCTCTCTCTCTCTCTCACTGCCCCCTCTCTCTGGCTCTGCCCCCCCCTTCTCTCTCTCTCTCCATCTCTCTCTCTCTCCCTCTCTCTCCCCCTCTCTCTCTCCCCTTCTCTCTCTCGTTCTTTATCCCCCCTCTCACTCTTCCGCTCCCCCCTCTCTCTTTCTCTCTATGTCCCCCTCTCTCTCGCTCTCTCTCACCCCCTCTCTCTTTCTCTCTATGTCCCCCTCTCCCTCGCTCTCTCTCTCCCCCTCTCTCTTTCTCTCTATGTCCCCCTCTCTCTCGCTCTCTCTCACCCCCTCTCTCTTCCTCTCTATGTCCCCCTCTCCCTCGCTCTCTCTTGCCCCCTCTCTCTTTCTCTCTATGTCCCCCTCTCTCTCGCTCTCTCTCTCACCCCATCTCTCTTTCTCTCTCTGTCCCCCTCTCTCTTTCTCTTTCTGTCCCCCCTAGAAAGTGACTGAGGTATAAGTTGTTGTGGGAATAGTTCCAATAGCAGTAGTAGTAGTTGTAGGAGAAGTTGTAGCTTTAGTTTGAGTCTGACTGAATACAGAGTGAGTGAGGTGGACATCTGTGTCTGTAACTCTGTAATGGGCTCCATTCCTTCTGCAAGCACTTCCACACATTCTACTAAACCCTTCCATACTGTGTGTTATTGTGTGTGTGTGTGTGTGTGTGTGTGTGTGTGTGTGTGTGTGTGTGTGTGTCTGTGTGTCTGTGTGTGTGTGTGTGTGTGCGTGTGTGCGTGTGCGCGTGCACATGTGTGTATGCATACAGCCATTTCCTTTAATACAAGCCCTCATACAAAATATACTCATTCATGTAATGGATGAGGTTCTATGGACGGCTTTGTAATTGTGTGGGTAATTTCAATACCGTGATCACGTACTTAGCTAAAGGGCTGCAGCTTGAAACCATTAAGCCTTTTCCGAAGGGTTACCTTATGCGTCCAATAACTGAAATACTAGAATTTCCAAACATACACTGTGAAACGTTGTAGTATCTAGAATGTAGTTGTCTTGATTTTACCCAAAAAATGCACACTACTGGTAAGGTCATATTTGACATGGTGATACAAAACCTTCCTCCGTTAATACAATTTTGAAAAACATGTTATATACATTTGAAAAGGTAATACCATCTTATTATACCTGTTTAACCCAACCATTTCATTTGGAATCCACAGCAGCAAATTTCAGTGAAATAGGCCAAAGTTTCACAGGCCGTCGGGTTTCATTTGGTTTAATGTGCTGTAGCATCGTTTAAAGGGCTTTATGAGGCGTGCCCTTGTTAATATTTCTCATCGAATTACTCTTGCAGCAAAATAATTCTTTATTACGCAACCTGACCTTTTCCTCCTTTTACTTTCTGTCGCGTTTCCCGCTGAGGGAGTCTAAATAAACACATAACTCAGTATCCATTGTTTAGTGTCATTTGGACCGAAACAATTAGAGGTATCAGTAGAGAGAGTTTGGCATAGCATGGGGGGTAGAGAGAGTTCAGAGGACTTTGATAACTACATAGTGCTTGTTCTTTAGTAATTCAGAATCTATTAAAGGTCATATATCCTACAAG
>NC_044067.1:16694505-16727005 GCF_902167405.1 Gadus morhua | reverse complement strand
CTCCCTCCCTCCCTCTGCTGCTTCGACTCCCTCCCCTCCTCCCCACCTCGACCTCCTCCCCTCCCTCTCACCGCCCACACACATCACCCTCCTCCACGTCCCTCCCCCGTCCCCGGAGCCTCGGCCCAGGGTAAGGCAGGCTCGGGGATCAGTAGTCAGGCCGTGGGGTGGGCTGGTCCCTGGCTGAGGAGAGGGTGGCGTGACGGGTCATATGCTCACCTCTATTCCTCCAGGACGGGCTCCCTGACGCCCAGCGTGCAAACACTGGCCGGGTCAGGGACGAGCAGTCCTGGGTCCTCCCACTCATGTGAACGCGCCCGGCGGCTCCTTCGCCAGCGGCCAGAGCACAATGTTCGCTCAGGGTCGTTTTTTCGTCAATTAGGAAGTTTGTTTGCATTTCGAAAGCTTGTCAGGGGACGCGACACATTCTGAATTTCCCCACCCCAGTGATGCCTTCAGAGCGAATCTCTGCAATGGATCGGGGATGTTCACGTTTTTTTTAAAGGTCAGCGACCTGAGGTGAATGGATAAAGTTGTCGGATTCATAGAATCACAAGGGCGTCCACCTGAGTGGCTCAACTCGGTAGAGCACGGCGCGAACATGATCCGGGTTAGGATTCCCACCGGGGCCACCCTTGCTGAGAATGTATGCACTCATGCATACATTTACGTCATTCCTGTTCAAAGTCAGGGATACTTAAAACGGTTAAATCACTTTCCCATTGGCCTGTAAAAACTCATATGGCATGTGGTACTTGGGTAGAGCTGACTATGCTATACACGACGACCCTGGTTATATGTCACTATGCCCCCCCCCCCCTAACAGAATGTGGTTAACTTCACCAAAAGATATTACACTTTAATTATGTTATCCGTTTACGTTGGAATGCCCAACTCCTAATCCTGCTTGGAAATACCCCGTTCTTAACCTATGACCTGCTCTTTAAGCACATGGTGGAACCAACAAGAGTCGAGTGACTTCTAAAGCAGACAGAGGTTAAGGGTGTTAGAGTAGGACCGGCTGAAACACACACACACACACACACACACACACACACACACACACACACACACACACACACACACACAAAATGTGCACGTCCGTACACATACAAACACTTACCAACACACTCCCAATACCACAGAAAGTGTGCGAGAGAACAACACGCCCAAATTACCCCCAAACACACACACTCACACACCGATTGGACAGCTGAATCAACATCTTGCCAATCACACATGTGCCCTTCCCCCCAACATACACACACACACACACATGTGCACACACACACACACACACACACACACACACACACACACACACACACACACACACACACACACACACACACTAACAAACTAACATAAACTACTTAACCACTTTGCCAAAGGAAAACAACTTATTGCCATTCTCGTCCTCTGCCTAATAAAACTCCAAACGTCTGCCGGCCGCTTAAGCTTCTCCCATCCTTTCCTCAAACACGGCCCTTTCTCGCCAAACCATGTGACACACACACACACACACACACACACACACACACACACACACTAAAACACACTAAAACACACTCTCACTGAGGCCGAGAGGCTGAAGGAACTCAATCAGCAGGAAGCTTTAAGAGCTCATCTCCCTTCATTAACCTCATTAAGTTTACTCATGCTAATTATACTGGAGGAGGCCCTTAACTAAGGCCTCTTCTTGTTTTATTGAACAGGGTCATATCTAGTATTCTTCTTTTTAATTTTAATATATATTAGGATATGTTTGCTGAAGTGACTTTCATTCCAGTTGGTCCTTAACTAAGGCCTTTTGTTGTTGTCCCATTAAAGATTAGCTCTAATTGTGTAGGTTAATCGGTGTATTGTCCTACTTTAATTTCCTTAGAAAATGCGCCTCTCAGATGGCTGAAGAGAGTTTCTCATTGAGACGCATCTGTCTGATTGGCTGTCACATATATTCACATACATGTATATGTATAAAAAAAGCATAGGTTACTTAGGTCATAGTGGGGACAATCTCGGCAATACATCTAAGAAGTTGTAACCAAACTGGTATTGATCAATTACTTTCTGATTATTACCTTTCTGGTGCTGATGTGATGGATTTACATGCAAACCCCACCTTTCAGGTCCTGTGTGCTGATAAAAACAAGCGCCCCCAAAGTGTGTATGTGTGTTTAAAGTTAACTTTAAACATGAACCACATCCTCGTGGGTAGAAGCCTTTTCCTAAATTAAATGTTTATGCATCTTTCATTATTTCTCAATTAGCCGTGTGTTGTCCTGCTGTTTCCACGGTGATGTGTGGGAGATTAAAGATGCATAATGAAATACCTCATTAGGTGAGGAGAAACTCAGCCCAAGAGGGAATCGTTGCGTCAGCCGCAGTTCGACCGCAGCAGAGGAAACCAAAGTGACTCAAATTGATAGTGAATACAAAGACACACTGCTAAGATCAGTGTCTGAAGAAGGTATGAATGCAAAAGTTGAGAAGTGGAAAGAGAGACTGATAAAAGATTATTAAAGTTCAGCTATGTTTTACTAAGTTACGAATGTTTAACAAAGTAACTATGTTTAACTTTGATTATCAGTTCTTTTTTTGAAGAAGATTAACTTAAGAAGATTAAAGAAGTTTAATTTTGTTAGACATCATTCGTATATCACTTGCTACGTTCTCTCTCTCTCTCTCTCTCTCTCACTCTCTCTCTCTCTCTCTCTCTCTCTCTCTCTCTCTCTCTCTCTCTCTCTCTCTCTCTCTCTCTCTCTCTCTCTCTCTCTCTCTCTCTCTCTCTCTCTCTCTCTCTCTCTCTCTCTCTCTCCCTCTCTCTCTCTCGTTATTCCACCCTTCAGCACACACACTGGGAAGATTGATGTCTGGAAGGACGTGTGTGTATGTGTGTTGGCAATGACAGAACAGCTGTGTACAGCCGTTGCTGAAGTGTGAAAGTTTTCATCTCCTCAAATTGTATGCGAGGAAGAGGGGGGGTAGTGAAAGAGATAGAGGGTGTAAGAGAGAGGAAGAGCGTGTGAGAGCGGGAAAGCGTTGGAGAAAGAGGGAGAGAAAGAGGGTCTTCTAGAGAAAGAAAGGGAGAAAAAGAATGAAAGAGAGAGTGTGTGAACGGGTACGATTTAGAGAGAAAGAGAGAGCATTTGATAAGAAGGGCAAGGGTGTGAAAAGAACGAGAGAGAGAGAGAGGGATTGAGTGCAGGTGCGGTTGCGGCTTGTCTCTCCCCAGATACGTCAGAAATCTCCTTAATTCCGGGGAATTAGAAAAGCTTACATTACTCTCAATTACTGTCAGACGCGGAGGAACTTTCTCCTCATATATCTTCCCCGGCTCCGACACAAGCAGCTACCCTTGTTGTGAGGCACACCATTACATGCATAAATAGCACTTCCTGCGTGGAAAGTATGCAGTAGAAGTGTTTTTCCTGAACTTAGCGCTGCGTTCTTTCAGGGTTGATGGCTATCTTAATGGCGCCCAGCGTGTTGTTTTCTCTGTCATACAGCTGCAGCAGTCATTATGTACACACACACATACACACACAAAACCTACATACGTGCATGCCTGCAGGCATTAATGCCCCCACGCACGCACGCAACCACGCAGATGCACACACACACACACACACACACACACACACACACACACACACACACACACACACACACACACGTGTAAACACACACACACAACCCAATACATTCCTGAAAATGATTTTGAACCTTTGTGCTGGAGACACAAGATCAGACATTTGTTAAGAAGCTGCTTTTCTAAAATTGCTTCTTTCCATAGTTAAACATGCAAACATTAATCAAGTTTTCATCAGTATGCCAAGCACATGTTTGTCCATGCAGCTATGCGTTTCGGTGTGTGTGTGTGTGTGTGTGTGTGTGTGTGTGTCTTTGTCTGTGTGTGTGTGTGTGTGTGCACGCACACATGAATGTGTGTGTGTGCGTGTGCATGAATATGTGTGTGCGTGAATGGGTTCCTGTGTGCGGGTTCCAGTAATGGTTTCCATTCTCATCCCCATATAATCCCCAGCTGCTGACTTGGCTTCCTGGTGGCAGCATTCCAACCCTGCCAACTGGATTTACAGTGGATTCCCTTCAGATTCCCCACTCCATTCCCAATTAGTCTTCATGCAACTCCTCATATTTTACTGACGCGCAGCATTCCCAATCATATTCTCCCTCTATTTGCAACATCTCCAGCACTGATGTTACTGATACACACCAGATCTCCCGTGGAATGGGAATGTATTCCTATGGAATAGCCCACAGATTACCGGCTGACAGTGGAGAGACAGATCACTGACTGATTAACCAACAAACTTGCGCTGGAATGTATACGAGGAGATGATTATCATGTATACCATTCTGGTCTACTTTCCTCCATCTACTTCTCCTACTCTTTGTCTCTCTCTATGTCTCTGTCTCTCTCTGTCTCTTTATCTCTCTCTCTCTCTGTCTCGCTTGTTTATTTTCCTGCACTCCCTTCCTCTCTACTCTCCTTGCCCCTCTCTCTGTTTCCTCCCTCCTTTTTCCTCTCCTCTTCCTCACACACACACAAACACACACCACCCCTCCCTCCTGCTTGCCCCCTCAACTCCCCACCACCCTTCTGGTAGGATTATCTCTAAGGCGGGGACATTATCGAGTCAGTTGAGCCAGGCAGCGATTGAGCGATCGGCAGAGCGATAGAGAGATAGCGGTTAAGACAGGTGAGAGGCGCGGAGGGGAAAGGCCAGCTCTATGCAGATACAATGTGGACAGGCCCTTAGTTACACAGCCCAAACACACTGTGCAGCCTCACAGACGTCTGACACAGAAAGGTGCAGTATAGCGAAGCTAGGGTGGTTGACTCCTACCCATACGGTTCTGGGTTTGATCCCTAAGATCCGCAGCTTACCCTATAGGCTGCTTCAAGCAACGTGCCCTAACCCCCCACCTGATCCTCAATGACAGGTCTCTGTATTCACTGTCGGTCGCTTTGGATAAAAGCATCCAGAGAATGACTAAAGAGGGTTAAAATGACATACTGTTATATGTCATACAGCGATGACGTAGGCAGACAGACGGAATAGAAGCAGATACATTGACAGACACGAGTACACAGAGAGGTGACTCGTCTGAAGGCTGGTCTACACATGGAGAGGCAGAGGCGGTGAACGGCTGAGGAGATGGACAGATGGAGGGGAGGTAAAAGGAGTGACAGGAGTCATTTGCCAGGGCCTTGAAATTGCCAGACAGCCTGGCAGACAGACAGGCATACAACCACAGGCAAGCAGACATGCAGTCAGACAGACAGACCGTCAGATAGACAAGTGTGTGATTGGAGAGACATATCGTCTGAGCTGAGGCAAGCATGGAGACAGGGAGGAGTCTATTGGCAGGCAGACAGACAGACAGACAGACAGACGGACAGACAGACAGGTTGGCACTGCAGCCTGGGCCTCGGTCCAAAACAGGCCGACATCAGAGCCACTTCGCTGACACGACATTCCAACAGGAGTTAAATATTTTTTGAGATTAGTTTTAATAAGCGGGTCCGGCGTCTAAAGATAGACTGACAGACGGACGACATGCTGTCAGAAATATGAGGGGTTTACAGACACGGAACGGAACATTATACACATACTGCACATACGTACTTGGGCACATACGAACTATGTGCAACTTTGTGTGTGTGTGTGTGTGTGGGTGTGTGGGTGTGGGTGCAGAGTGCGTGTGTGCGCAGAGTGCATGTGCGTGTGTGTGTGTGTGTGTGTGTGTGTGTGTGTGTGTGTGTGTGTGTGTGTGTGTGTGTGTGTGTGTGTGTGTGTGTGTGTGTGTGTGCATGCTGTGAGGAGCAGGGAGAGGCTGGAGCAATGTTAAACATGAGGAGTATGCAGCTACTCAGCCTGAATCTGAGCTCTGACCACCCAAACACACACAGGCCTCTGGGTGGGTTAAACTACCACTGCGTGTGTGTGTGTGTGTGTGTGTGTGTGTGTGTGTGTGTGTGTGTGTGTGTGTGTGTGTGTGTGTGTGTGTGTGTGTGTGTGTGTGTGTGTGTGTGTGTGTGTGTCTGTGTCTACTGGTTCGTCTCTGCCTGACGTCTGTCTGTCTGTTGCATTCATCCATGGGTGGTTCTGTTCTTCATCATCGTCCTCTAGATGTCCATACAGTAGACTTCCTATCCCGCTCTGTCCATCTGCCTCTGTGGTTGACAGCAGCTCGACCAATCACCCGCCAACGAGACCTGCTTCGGGGCCCTTTATTGGCCATAAGCTAGTCAGTAACAACCCCTCTTAACCCCCCTCAATCAACCATATGTTTTCACGCTCAGTGAGAGACGATAGCACACAGACACACACAAACACACACATGCGCATACACGTAAATGCACAGAAACGTAGACGCACACACCACGTCAACAGTAGTAGACGGTTACATATTGCATACTGTTAAATATCATAGTTTGTACATGTTTCAGCACTCATGATATACCGTGATCATCAAATCAAATCTAACTTTTTAAAGAGTGCTTGGAAAACTACAATACAGAGTGCATAGCAAGATTAACAGTTTAAATAAAGAGTAAAAAGTCTGTGTCTCATAGATCTCATAGTTTGAGAAGTAGAGTTGAGTGAAGCAAAAAACACAGGAAGTGAAGAGAGCTACACTGGCTAACAGGAAGTGATCGCGGACTATGCTTGCTCACAGGAAGGCGACTATGATTCAGTAGAGTATGACTTAAGGAGGGTCCCAGAGGAAGGCTTAGAGCTGGATATACAGATATAGATACAGATTGATATGTAAAGGGAATAACAGCAGGGGGCAGAGGGAGAGGGATAAAACACTAATGCCTGATAATGGGAGATATGTGAGGAGGACGAATGTGTGTGGACTCACTTTCCACCGCGGCCAACTGATATGTGCTAACAGGACTGGACACGCTTACCCCAGCTGTGCGTGTGTGTGTTTGTGCATGTGTGTGTTTGTGCATGTGTGTGTTTGTGCGTGTGGGTGGAGTGGTGGGTGGGTAGGTGTGTGTGCATTAAGGTTAAGCATGTGCGCATGCATTTGTGGCTGCGTGTGTGCGTGTTTGTGTCCCTCTAAGGGTGCGTGTGTTTGTGTGTGTGTTTGTGCGTGTCCGTGGATGGCTGGGTGTGCGGGCGAGTGAGTGGGTAGGTGTTTGTGCATCAAGGTTGAATATGGGTGCATGCATTTGTGCCTGCGTGTGTGTTTCCCCTCTCTAAGTCTGTGTGTGTGTGTGTTTATACGCGTGCGTGTGTGCGAACTGATCCCACTCAAAGCTGTCACATGTCACTTATATACGGTTGCTATGTGGCCCTTGGCATGGGTGGATGGGGTCAAGGGGGTCATCTGTGTCGCAATACCTGCTGTCACATTACTCACGATTCTCAGATTCATTTCCCCAAACTTTTTGTCAACACATCGTTTCCAAATGTTTTCGGAACATTTATCACCATCGCTTTCAAACAAAGCTCTTATTGAGGCACTTCTCTAAAACAAGCTGCCGCTTTCTGCGATTCCTCCAGGAAAGGTGAAGCCGACTAATAAACTCTAGCTCGCCGCCTCTCTCCTCGCTAACGTCGTTAAGTCTCTCAGCTCCGCTTCCTCCAGAGTCAGAGTAATGGGTTCAGCCGCTCACAACAACTTATTTGCTTTCTCTTCTCTTCCCTGTTCAACTGTTTATCAGACGCTTTTATGCAAAAAAAACAACTTACTCTGAATCTTGGATACAAAAGGGTAGGGGTTAGGTATCTTGCTCAGGGGATGTTGGAGTTTGAACTCACAACCTTTTGTGTGGGAGTCCCAACACCCTGTCCGCGACTCTGTCCAGCGCCCTTATTTATCACCGTTTTTATTTTAACTATATCCTCACTGTACGATTCTAATGTTGTTGTTATTTTTTTTCTGTCTTTCAAGGCGCGGCCCCTTGGATCCCGTAGACTACCCGATGCAGCCCTGGTCGGGCCCCTACCCAGGGGCCCCTCCACCTACACAGGGATACCCCCAGCCAGGGCCTGGATACCCCGGCCCGAACCCCCAGCCGGGGCAGGCCTACCCCGGGTACCCCCCCGGCCAGCCGTACCCCCGATCAGGAGACCTCCGCAGCGTTGAGCCTGGATACTATCCACACCAAAAGTAACCAATCATCCGACTATCCATTCATTCATTCAATCATTCATTCATTCATTCATTCATTCATTCATCTATTCAAACACTTGAATCCAAAGCTCCTGCCAGTGATCCAGAAACATGCTTTGGATCCTGAACGCCTCCAAAATAGGCTGCAGACATCAGTGGGGGGGGTCAACCCGGACACCCTGACCACGACCCGGACGCCCTGTCATAAATACCATTAATGTCGTTATCGAATAAGAATTCAGTTCTAAAGGACCGATTGCCGTCTAGCCGTGCTGAAAGAGGCACCGTCATTAGATGCGTCACGCCGTAGCCATCTGTTCTACACCCGGGCGGCGTGGCAGCCATCGGCGCCCGCCGCTACACACGGGCGCCGCGGCCGTGAGAACGCGTCCAAATAAACAAACGGCCGTCCCCCTGCAGCTTCTGTTGATTTGGTTTACTGGAAGTGTCGGGAGGTGTGCTGCGAATTTTGCGGCTGAAAGGAGCGGCGATCATGTGCTCCCCGAGTGACATAATGAGGAGCGGGGAGGGAACCAGATTAGATCCGTCTAGATGTGTTTGGTGTCCTAGGCTCAGCCGTCCCCGCCGTGACTCCCAGCGCCCTAGCGGACGGCAGACATAAACAACACGAGTGACTGGGAGCCGTCCGGCCGAGAGAGGCTTGACTCATGACTCTCGGATGAATAACCGACTTGTTTGTCTGCAGGAAATTTCCGGCGACGGAGCATTAGCCCCGCAGGCCTTATCCGAGGGCTTTGAACACCACTTGAACCCTCCTCGCTTGTTTTGGTCTTTTTTTTTCCTCGACTGTCACTTTGTCGACACCGCCGCCTCCTTCCCGCCGCACCGCTTGACCCCGGGGTTGGGTCACGTCTGGGTGTATTGCCTGCATACCTCTGAATGCCATTGTTCAAATGTGTGTGTATAAGGACGGCGTTAACCTAAACCTTTCCCCTCTCTCTCTCTGTTCCTCTCTCTGTCTCTCTGTCTCTCTCTCTCTCTCTCTCTCTCTCTCTGTCTCTCTGTCTCTCTCTCTTTCTCTCTCTCTCTCTCTCTCTCTCTCTCTCTCTCTCTCTCTCTCTCTCTCTGTCTCTCTGTCTCTCTCTCTCTCTTTCTCTGTCCCTCTCTCTCTCTCTCTCTCTCTCTCTCTCTCTCTCTCTCTCTCTCTCTCTCTCTCTCTCTCTCTCTCTCTCTCTCTCTGTCTCTCTCTCTCCCTCCCTCCCTCCCTCTCTCTCTCTCTCTCTCTCTCTCTCTCTCTCTCTCTCTCTCTCTCTCTCTCTCTCTCTCTCTCTCTCGATCTGTTTCCTGTTTGCAGTCCTCGCCATCAACCCCATCCTCTGGCCCACCACCCCCACCCCCAGGCCCCCCTGCACCCCCACCCCCAGGCCCCCCTGCACCCCCACCCCCAGTCACCCCAGCATCCCCATCCCCAGGCCCCCCATCACCCCCAGGCCCCCCAGCACCCTCAGCCCCAGCACCCACCGAGGGGCCCTCTGAGGCAGGACGTTCCCCCCTCGCCTCCGCTCCGCGCCCAGCGCTACGACACCATGAGCCGCGTCCCTGGTGGAGGAGCAGGGGCCTACAGGTAGGGGTCAGAAGGTCAGAGACGGCGCGGCTTAACATCTACCTTTGATCATTCAGTAGACACTTTCACCCAGAGGGACGCACAACAAGTCAGGCTGAGAACATTCGAAGGATACCATCCAGAGTTTACTACAAAAGAATGTCCTACTGCTCCACAACCTTGTTTAAAATACATATTTTTCTATTGGACAGAGTGCAGAGAAGCTATGGGATTCAGAAATACAAGGTTCTTTTTTAAGGATTAGTGGAAGTGCAAACACGGTAGATATCACATGTAAAGGGTTTTTTCTTTATCTGTGTTTATTCTTTTTATACACAACAATGGTAACCTCAGATAGCAGACTTCTGAATCTGCACCTGTGTGTAAACCAGTGGACCCTGAGTTAAGTGAAGTCGGGGACGTTGTTTGGACCGAATAAGCCCAATCCTCCGGAGACAGAGATGAGTTGTAGCTTCAAGCCAAGGCCCGGGTTATGTGTCTGTATCATCTCACTCTATTTATGTTAATGTGTCTGGTGGATGTCCCCGTGCGTGTCCGTGTTGCCGTGCACCCATCCGACCAGAACATGGAGCAGAGTTTCCTGCTGCGCTGTGTGTCCCTGGTGCACGGTCTGAGCACGTGCAGAAACCAAGTCCCCATACGTGTCTCTCCTCTTGCAATAAATCAAAGTAATGCTCCGTGCTCCAGCGATGTTGCTGCTACTTAAGGGCTAGATTGCATTATTAAATAAATATGAGGGGTGAAGTGCGATAACAAATAGCTGTGTTAGTCTCACGCCCGGACATTAAGGGTCGGGGTGCAGCGGTGGGAGGGGAGCCGTAGTAGTGTGTCTCATGTTTAGCCTCCAGGCTCGGGGGGGGCCCCCGGGCTGTTTAGCCTGAGGCTCTTCTGTCTGGGGCCACCTATCTGGGGCTCTGTAGCCCGGAGCGCTTCTGTCTGACGCTGTTCTGTCTTGGTCCCGCCTGTCTGAGGCTGATCTGGTGGTACGAGACCTCACCGTTTCCCTTTTTAGCGATGCTTCCCTTGTTTTGAAGACTAGAAATCCGGAGGGGTGATGACGCCGGGGGAATGATGTCATCTTTCGGTTCACCTTTTTTCAAATCGATGGAATCACAGAAGTGCCGTCTGACTGCTGACATCAGAGTGCGGACATTAGAATGATCAGAGCACGGATGGTCTTGTACTGCACACAGACACACACGCACCCGGAAGACCCATTGCGTTGAGTTGTGTGAACGGGTTCTGGAGCTGTTTTAGTGTTTGATGTTAACAGTTCCACCTGTACCGCTGACTTCACTAAACAGACTCGTTGTCTCGTTGGTTCCAGGAACCCGAGGGAGCCGGTCCCTGACCAGTACGGTTACCTGGGAGACGGAGGGAAACGCCCAAACCAGCCCAACCCTCGACAGAAGAACCCCATGACCGCCGCTGTCTAGCAGGAGTTTTGCACAGGTGCTCGGCGGTGTTAGCATCAGGAAGAAACTACGGCTGCATTCAAATGCTTTATCATGGCTAGGGGGTTTCCATAATATATTTTCCACATCTGAATGCAGCAACATCAGCAGTAGCTTTCAGCAAAACAGCCCACCTAGCACATGTACTTTTTTACTATCTATGTATTTTCATTGATTTTGTGTCCCTGTCCTACAGTGCAATAAGGTTTGAGATTGTATTCCAACCAAAGTCGGATTAGCCCAAAACAGACAGGATAGGATGTAACGAGTAACAAAAAATAATGATGGAAAACACTTTCAATTGATTAGCATACATATATATATATGTACCCGTAGCTGTACCTTATAATAATATGTGTAATAATGTACCAGTACATGCATGTTATTTTTATGACCAACAGAAGGTTCAAACCAAACATCTTGTGTGTGTCCTAACACCCAGGGTTTTCCCTGGCTCCGAAAAGGCGTAGGTGAAAGCGATAGCGAACGTTATTTGATGAGCGTTTTAATGATGCAGTATTACGTGCCAGCCAGGCTCCCCTGGTATGATCGACCCGGCACGCCCACTTATCACATCGACCTGTTCCTCTAAGTGATCGCCTGCTCAAACGGTAGCTGTCCGCCCTTGATGGGTTGTAAAAACAGTTAAAAGGCCTGGATTGGTAATAATCTAGGGCGCGGAGCAGATCATACAATGGAGATAATAATAAACAAGGGTCATAATGATAGTTAATATCATTGATCATTTCTTTATTTTATATAGCTATATCCCATCCATAAATAATTTGACTAGTTTCCAAACACAGGCCTCAACAAGCATATTAGAGATACAAAAGACATATACAAATCAGGAGCAATGCTATAGTACTGTTTATGAACAAGTACACGTCATGCCTAATTATGCTATAAACTGCAAACATTTCTTTGGACAACCAATAATTTGGACTTTTCACTAATAAGAAACCTCAACGTTTCAAAAAGAAATACCTTAGATATAATCACGACATAAAGTTCTGTTTATGTGCACATGATCACTGTTAGATCCAGATGAAAGTAGACATATAAACAGGCTGATACAATCACTTTTTTGTTGATGATCACTTTTTGGCATAACATGAAAAAGGTGGCGCCACCGTATTCTGCGTCTTCCCCGACTCTTACTAACGGATACCAGAGTGCTTCTGATACCAAAACCTGTTGCTGACCGATCATGCATTCATATGCAGATATCTGTTTATAGAGGGTATACATTACCTTAATCCCTAACATGCCGTGTATACTGTTTAACACACATGTCCTTCACATCCAAGTTTCCATTCAGATGTAAACTTAGCATCAAATGATTTTGGAATAATGATGCAAGAAGCATTTCATGTCCGATTAGCTGCAAATGTGAAATATTCAAAAACGATTTAGCGGCATATTAATGTCAGAATGTAAATGTTTTGGATTCAAAACAGTATTTTATATATTAAGTTGATTAATTTTACCTATAATTACATTTCAATTGAATACATAAAGTACATAGAAATGTATAAATCAATCTTATAATAGCGATGTTGCTTTTAAAATCCTCATATTGTGCTTTTGGGTTTTGATTGGAGGTGCAATTCACCTTGATTGATCTTTATATCTTTTATGCAACGTGTAAGAATGGATTCTGCTAGCCTTTGTATGATTGAAGTACAACTTTGGTACACTCTAACACTTCATCCTCTATATGTAACAAGTTCTTTTTTTGTCATGTATTTTTTGCATATTTTCAGCCAACCCTTTTAACATGTGTTGACGATGGTACAGTATTTTGAAGAGGTGTAAGGAATCTCTGTGATTTCCAGGTACGAACACCATGTATTATAAAAACAGTTTCTGATGAGATATGTTTCTGGTTCAAAACACTGTGAACCAACTACTGCTAGAGTGGTTGATTTATAGTTTATATTTAAAATCATCTTTAAACAAGAGCCCTTAATCTTCCTGAACATTCCTAGCTCTATCTAATCAGTTGCCGTTACTAAAACTCCCTGAACAACAGCCCCTTGATCAGTTAGCCAGTGAACATCATCTTTGAATGTAATTATGTAACAATTCCTTGAATTGTGTTACCGCAGTTAGCAATGCTAATTTGTTTAGGCTACCTATGTTACAATACGATTCCTCTCCTTCATAGCAGTGTCTACGTTTTTTTTTTTTTTTCAAACCACAATGTTTTTAGCCAGTGGTACTTTTTGTATGAAATACATTTTGTGAATTATTTTCTATGCTCGCACTGGAACACAGTCAGGCTGTGTGTGTGTGTGCCAGCGTCCAGGCTGTTCTCAGCTCAGAAGGCACATACACACACACATTTGTTTTGAGAGAGTTGCATGCAAAACCAATTATTGACAGTTCTAGAATGTGGAATATCCAGTTACAGTGTGTTTTTTTTTTTGTTGTTGTATCATTGTGTCTCATCGTCAATGTTCAAATCTGGATCACAGATTGCTGTGTTCTCAGACCGGCGCCAAAGATTAGAAGTGTTGCCACTAATAGGACCACGAATCTGAACCAACCAGTTGCTGATAGATGGCTCCATGTGTGATATGTTGTAGTGTATATAGTCCAGAAGAAAGAGAGAACGAAAGAAAGGTTGAAGGAAGGAAGAAAGAAAGTGAGAAGAAAGTGAAAGAAGGAAAAAATTACTAAAAGATTTATGGGTTGGGGAAGATAGCAACGTAAAAGAATGTGAGGATTACGAATGAAAATAGAAACCTTTCTTTAAAGTCTGACCTTTAAAGATGTGTTTAGAGACATTAATGCTAACTATGTACAGAATCGTATGCTGTCTCAGTATTCAGTACCAGAGCACAGAGACATGGGGTTTAGATAGGCCTAGGGTGGCCCCCTGCACGTGAACCTTGGTCTGGTGGTCCTCACCAGCCCTGACTCTGTACCTGCGTGCCCCCATGCTCTGATTTAGAATCCTGACAACCCACCGAGCGAGCGGCCAAGGTCTGGTTGGGTCTGGTTCTCAGGCGATACCACAGAAGTTTGAATCGCCCGTGTGATCGTAGTTTTGCTGGAGTTGATATATAAGATGTGAAACTTTCTAGTGTGTGACTTTTTTTCCCGTGTCCTAACTGCTCTGCTATAACACAATGTCACAAGCAAATTATATGTGTATTCATATATATATATTTCATTTTTAACAATATTCTCCTGTTTTTTGTCTAGAATTGTAGACCCGTGTTTAGAGAATGTCCGTCATGAAGTTGACGGACGATGTGAAGTTGGGAAAATCTCACCACACAATTATATCGTTTACGTTTTTTTATTAAACCAAATCTGAAGTGTATGTTTCTAAGTGCAGTTATCTGTGCTTGATGGCTTGGGGTTTCCCACTAGCTCACTTTAGCACACCGCTAAGCTCATTTAATGTATGTCTCTCTGATGCTGCAGTATACCACTTTTACAAGTGTTTCTATAATCAAAGGTACTATCCTGACCACTCCATTTATAAATATACTCTTTTGTCATGTATAACCAAGAGTTCTGGTTTTAAATTGTCCTACATGCCGATAGACTGAAGGAAGCAAATCATTGACGTTTTATAAGAATCGTTTAAAAAAACACCAAAATCTATCGATGGATGTTTTGTTTTTGATCAAAATCTCAATCCTTTATTTGTATCTAATGGATTGATTAATCACCAGATGCTTATGCTGTATTTCATATATATTTATGTTTTGGAACATTTGTTTTGCAATACAATTAAATTGTTTTAACAAAAAACAAAAAAGATGTTGCCCTTGTTTAACAGACTGCTTTTTCTTTATGCTTTTTAAAAGTTCCCAACGCTTCTCTTCAGGTTAATTAAAGTCACGTCATGAGAAACAGTTCTGCTGACATCCCTTTAGCCCACAAGGTGAGTCGTTAAAATTCACACACTAGCTTAGCGCAACATTTTACACCGCTGATAAAAAAGTTCCTTAGTGAGATAGGAGATGAGTGCTGGCCCCCAAATTAATGTCTGACTAATTATCAATTAGCAGGAGGAAGATAAGGTAGACTGATTGCTGTCTTAACATCTTTCATTCTCCTTCCTTTTCCTGTGTCTTTTGTGTTGGAGCTCAGCCTAGCTAGGTTATCTCCCATCAATTCCATAGGAATTCAGGCCCTCTGAGATCCTGTGTGTGTGTGTGTGTGTGTGTGTGTGTGTGTGTGTGTGTGTGTGTGTGTGTGTGTGTGTGTGTGTGAGTGTGTGAGGAAGCTTTATCAGTAAAGTGTTAATTAAAGTGTTGCGGACCCTTGCGTCATATTATCTCGTGGTTGGACGCTGTTGGTGGCAGTTAGAATTTACAATCTGAGTGAAAAACTTCTAGATTAGGTAGAAATAGATGAGCTTTTTTAAATATAATTACTATACGTTCATTTTCATGTTCTATTTAGTCTTCCATCTTCCATCGTTGGTATAGGTCAAACTTCTAGAAAAAGGGTTTGTAACCATTTGCTGTCTGATGAATATGCACACATGAGTTTATATTTATAATATAAGGTTATTTTACCTTTCAGCCTCAAGGACAGTTTGATTGTGACTTCAACGTGAACAGATTATTTACAGCCTCCTCAGAATAACAACCATGTTAACAGCTGTTTGAGTAAGTGACTGATTGGATTCATGTAATCGATGTACTGTTTGATAATTTAGCTGACGTGCTAAACCTGCAAAGCTAACAGTTCACCATTTCGGAACAGCACCTTTCTGTCCAGAAGATGTCAATCAGCGTGTGGTCGAGTTACACGATGACTGATGATTTTACAGACTTCCTGTCTGTCTGTCCTAGCTGTCTACCTTCCTGTCTGTCAGATTGCATGGTGGGTATTGATTCAACCCTTCTTCTTGGTCAACTGGGTTTGACACGTTGTAATTGTCAGAGGTTATTATAAGTGTTTTATAGCAGTGCTGCTAGTCACTGTAATTAGTTTATTTTTCTCCATTTCCTATTAGGATTTGCTGCTCGTATGCCTTACAGTGTGTGTGAGTGTGTATGAGAGAGAGCTGGGAGAATATATTTCAGTTACTGCTATATATATATGCATATTTATTTATTTAAGTGTGAAGGCCTACAACTAATGATCTGTTATCAACTGTCATCAGATGAGCTTTATTTGAAGCGCCTTTCAGCACATTTTGTGTAATGCAAGAAGTTTTTGGGAGAAATCATGCCTTTGCTGAGTGTTTGTTTAAAGGGCACCATTCATATTTGGTTTACCAATATTTGGTGTTGAGGCCTTGAGACCCTATAAGATCACATGTTAGAGCAAGAGTCACACCCATAAACAAAAAGGCTCTTGTTTATTTGAAACTAAGACAATCTTGATCATGGGGTTAATATTTTAATTCACTAGAATTGGTGTGGGACACTGTGTTAAGTTACACTTTGACCTACTTCCACATGAGTTAATCACTACATTAGACATAGTAACCCGATTACTGTTCTTAACTATTTTTACTGGCACGCCATCCCAGGAGTATAACATTTAAACACAGAGCAGGTTCTTGTTTATGTATGACTGTGTGTTTCTGGGTGGATGTGACAGAAATATCTGACATTTGGTTCATTCGCAAAATTTATTCAACCCACCTGCCAAAACTGCCTTGACCCCAGTTTCTCAGTTTAAATTGCAATAACATCTGCTAAGAAGAGGGTTCGCTTACGTACCAGGCTTTACCTTTGGGTTGAAGTTACCAGCGTAGGTAACAATCAATCTCGGAAACCATCGATATTGCAGTGAATTCCCTGACTGTAAGGTTAAACTCGAAGCTGTAAGTGTCAAACAACTCATCCACAACAGAAATATGTGGATGTGGAAAATGCTGACCAAACCGAAAGTCTGTGTAAGATTCACATTGTTACAAGGTCAGAGGGAGAATATGGCAATGTGCACATATTTAATTTCCTTTTTCTTACGAAGGCGAAAGCAGCTGTTTCCGAACTGGGAAAGCACCTCACACACACACACACACACACACACACACACACACACACACACACACACACACTCACACACAAAAACAGACACAACCCCCCACATATGAACACACAAACCCACACACGCAAACACTATCACAAACATGCACACCCTTCACCCTGTCCTCACTCCTCCATCCCCGCCAGCATGCTCAGGCTCTGGTGGGCCTGGTCCCTCCAGGCTGTGGGGAGGGGAACAGGCCCTGCGTTGTGCCCCAGTGCCAGGGTCCCTCTCTTGGCCGTGCCACTAAGAACCTCTGGGTGAGGGCTGAACTCTCTGTGGACTCTGAGGCCAGACCCTGAACAAAAAAACTCTTCAAAAAACGTTTTGATTGCACTCACATATACTTTAATTTGATGGATAAAGAAACACATTAAAGAGGCTTTAGGTAAGTTTGAGAGCTGTAAAGAGGGGGAGCGAAAGAGCCCGATTTTGAAACCAAACAACCATGAGTAACCCCCTCCCTCCCTACTCCATCCCTCCGTTTCTCTGCCATTGGGAAGGGACATTTCTTCCACCCTTGATGGACAGGCAACATGGATTCCCATATCCAATCATGGAAGAGATACCTTGATTGGTCAGAAAGAAGTCGGGGAGCTATCTTAAATCTAAATTGTATCATACAGAGGCAGGCACAGCTAACTCAAAACAGATACTCTCACTCACGTATAGCTAACGGATGCCAATGCCATTTCAAACCAATTACACTCAAATAATAGCGCTTGTATCTTCCCTACACTACCTTTAACACTAACGGCCTACGGTCATCTCCTGGCTCGTGTTAACATCCCCGTTTTGAGCAGCGGCGGTGTTGATTCATCAGGATCACGACATGGCAGGCAGCGGGTCCAGCGCTATAGAAACGCAGCATGTATTTGTTCATCATTGGTCACAGGGACAGGACTAGAATATCCTTCCTGTCGGAGAGAGAGGGCCTGAGATACATTGTGTTGTCTGGAGAAGGAGAGTTGAGGAGTGGCTCAGATACTGTGTGACAAAAGGGTGCCCTGAAACCCACACTCGCACACACACACACATGTGCACACACATACACACACACACAATGTGTTTTGTGGTCCTGAGCTAATGGGGTACTTTACGTTACTGGTGCCATGAGACATACACACCACACACGCACACATTTTTTTTATTAATTTGTAACATTTCTTTGAAAGGTTTTTTGCCTTCTTGAATCCCTTGTTCTTCCTCATCCCATCCTCTTTCTCGCTATCTCTCCCACCAACATCATTTATTGTTGCTGTTGTTGTTTTTCTCTTTTCTCTCCCTCTAAAGCACATAGACACATAAACACATGTACACAGATACACACAGCTACACTCAGCCCCCTCGGCAAGACACACTGGCAGACAACAAGTCATGATTCCAGAGGACAGTAATCTGTGTGTGTGTGTGTGTGTGTGTGTGTGTGTGTGTGTGTGTGTGTGTGTGTGTGTGTGTGTGTGTGTGTGTGTGTGTGTGTGTGTGTGTGTGTGTGTGTGTGTGTGTGAGAATGAGTGTGTGTGTGTGTCTGTGTACATGTGCTTGGGAGGGTTTGTGTGTGTGTGTGTGAGAGATTGTTTGTGTGTTTATATGTGTGTACATGTGTTTGGGAGCATGTGTGTGTGTGTGTGTGTGTGTGAGAGAGAGAGATTGTGTGTGCGTGTGTGTGTGTGTGTGTGTGCGCAACACAGAGAGTGGGGGATTGTTGCTCGGTCAGAACATGGCAGATTAGCGTCCATGTGGTGTTTTGTGGAAGACGAGATAATGACCAAGAATAACTGAAATGGATGATTAGGAAACGCTCTGGGAGCCCCGGGTCCCCGGAACCTTCCGGAGCTCCAAACAAACTAATGACCACGCTGGTAATCGAGTGGAGGAGGTGGAGGAGGAGGAGGAAGAGGAAGAGGAGGTGGTGGAGAAGGAAGAGGATGTGGATGAGGAAGAGGAGGTGGTGGAGAAGGAATAAGATGTGGATGAGGAAGAGGAGGTGTTGGAGGAGGGGGAGGAGTTGGAGGAGGCAGAGGAGGAGGAAGAGGAGGAGGAAGAGTAGGAAGTGGAGGAAGTGGAGGGGGAGGAGGAGAAAGATGGTCTAGGAAAAGGAGGAGGTGGTGGTGGGAGGGGGGCCGTGGAAAGAGGGAGAGAGAGAGAGAGAGGAGTGAGTGAGGAGAATTTCTGAGAGCCGCGCGTAAGGAAATGAAAAAGCGCGAGGGGGTAACGGGCGACGGCTGCGGTGGCGGAGGGAGGGGTGCAGTAATGGAGAGAATGATGAGAGGAAGGTGAGGTGGGGGGGAAGATGGCACCAGGATGAATGGCGGAGCAGAGAAAGTCGATGGGGAACACGGGGAGGAGGATATTACACACTTGTCTTGTTTTTCCCCCCCGAGACTGACCTCTCTTCCTCACCCCCGTCTCTCCCCCCCTCCAGTATCTCTTGTCTCCCTCCTCTCTCTCTCGCCACTGCTCGCTTCGTCTTAACCACGAGGAACGCGGCACCGACACACTCACTCCTGTATGGTAGTTGTACAGGTTTATGCTACAGGCTGAATCGCTGTGAAGGAGGCTGTAACACCGTATCCAACATTACTGAGCTATTCTCAGATTGATCGATTTGGGTCATTTCACAGAGAAGAGGACATATTTTGTTTCAATCTGCCATTGCAGTTATACAGCAGTGTGACCCAAAACGTTGTAGCCCGCCATTGGCCCGTGCTGCCCGTTCTGCCCTTCGACTTTGGTCAATATCAATACGTCCAATCACAGCTTGAGCGCCGCCCCTGACGATGTGATTGGTTAACTCCGGTAGGGCCTTCCTCCAGGCTTCCTTCCAGAGGGAGTCTAGTTGTACAGAGTGAGGTATCCCATCGAATGTAACCTTTCGTGTGTCTCATTGTGTTTGTTTCATGGCCACAGAGCAGCCAGGCTGGCTCTCTGATTGAGTTGTGTGTTTGTTTAGGGCATGATGGCGGTTCCACGGGTTGATCCATGTGCTGGCTCAACCAGGGGCTGGCCGACGGATTCCTCCCCAAAGACGGCTCTCCCTTCTGGACGGCAGTGATGGAGGAGGGGCCTCAGGAGGAAGGATGGAGGGTGGAAAGGGTTTGTTCCCTCCCCATGTTTCCACTCTCTCTCGCTCTCTTGCTCTCTGACTAAAAATTCAAAGGGCTTTATTTGGCCATGTTCGACTTTGACATTGCCAAAGTAGAAAACGTTCAATACGATGAATCATTTAAGAAAATAGCAAAAGATGATACAACAAAAATACGATAGAAAAAAAAGCACAAAAAAAAAGGATACAGTGCAGAGGACCTTGACTATGACAATTACACACACTCTCTCTGTCTTTTTCCCTCTCAGGTCTCTCTGTGAGTTTTCATTAGTCATTTCCCTGGCACGGAGGCCTACCTGACTCCTCCACCGGGCCAAGACAGTGTTCACAAGGTTACCAAGAAAACATCTCTGAAACACGTCTGCTCAAACCATCTGGAGCTCAGCTGTGGCTCCCCGTGTCTCTCACAATCACACACACTTCCACACACTCCACGTTCTACATGTATTCGGGGGACCCACGGGATGTACACTCTGACGTTCTACATGCTTTTGGGGTCCCCCCTGTCCCCCCTGGAACTAGTATTGGATTGGTTGTCGGGGGAAACTATGTGGAGATCAAGAGAGGGATGGATGAAGGAGTTAAAATGGATAACGGCTGGGAATGGAAAAGGATTAGCTGTCCATTTTGTCAATGCTTGATTCAGTTTGACCCGTGTGGGTGGGTGTGTGTGTGTGTGTGTGTGTGTGTGTGTGTGTGTGTGTGTGTGTGTGTGTGTGTGTGTGTGTGTGTGTGTGTGTGTGTGTGTGTGTGTCTTTGTGAGGGTGGGTCGCTGGTTGGGTGTGTGTGGGTATGTGTGCGTTTGTGGGTGGGTGGATGGGTGGGTGTGTGTGTTTGTGGGCACGTGTCCGGCCCTGTGTGTTTAACGTTGTGTGTTTAGGGGAGTACTACTTGCTTTCATGTCTGTTTTCAGGCAGCATGTTTAGCTCTGGTGAATTTCTAAGAGTTGGGTGAAAGTGTGTGGTGAAGGTCCACTCTCCATATAGAACTATCATGGACCAGTTCAATCCCTCAGGGCAAACCTGATTATATCCCAGCATGCAATTATGGAGCCGTTAAAGATTACCTCATCATCGGCCAATTACAATACAACCGACCTCAACCCTCAAATGCACGGTTGTCCTCTGGTTTTAAAATAGATCTGTGTCGGGTCGTAGGATAATTTTAGCCACGTTGTTACAGCTGTGCAGTGAGTACACAGTTTCAGTTATAGAAGTTAACCACAGCTCTGGTTCTAGAATCTACAGTGGTGTAGCCCTGGTTCTAGAATTCAGCATTCACTGTATTAAGAGAAAGAAAAGTAGCAATTTTTAATATGGCTACTGTGAAATCCTATTTAGTTCCTGTTTAATCCAACGGGGAGAGGGGGAGAGGGAGAGGGGACGGCAAGCCCAAACCACCGCTGGGAATAGCTTCGGTTGGTGGCGGGAAAAGGGTCCGAAGCCAGATTAGCGATTTTCGGTGATGCATGAATGTGTGAAAGAGATTGTGCCACACTTAATTTCAATGTGTGTTTGTGTGTGTGTGAGAGTGCGTTTGTGTGAGAGAGAGAGAGAGAGAGAGAGAGAGAGAGAGAGAGAGAGAGAGAGAGAGAGAGAGAGAGAGAGAGAGAGAGAGAGAGAGAATGAGAGAGAGAGAGGGAGAGAGAGAGAGAGAGAGAGAGAGAGAGAGAGAGAGAGAGAGAGAGAGAGAGAGAGAGAGAGAATGAGAGAGAGAGAGGGAGAGAGAGAGAGAAAGAGAAAGAGAGAGAGAGAGAGAGAGAGAGAGAGAGAGAGAGAGAGAGAGAGAGAGAGAGAATGAGAGAGAGAGAGGGAGAGAGAGAGAGAAAGAGAAAGAGAGAGAGAGAGAGAGAGAGAGAGAGAGAGAGAGAGAGAGAGAGAGAGAGAGAGAGAGAGAGGGAGGGAGGGAGAACTAGTTGGTGAAAGCTGGCCAGCAGGAGAGCTCATCATGTAGTTTGTCGGGCCAGTTCCTCGCTGAGATAGCCATCTTGTGACTGCTAATCACTGCACGGATCAACCGCAGCGATTCTGTGTTTGTGTTGGTTTTACCAGGATTGTGTTTAATGCTTTCGATAAAAAAATATGAATAAATATGCCAAAATACAACAAAGCCCACGTTTACTTTGGAAACCACAATCCAAGGGACAAGCCGCCAACTTATCTATCGGTTCATCTTTTTTAACTTTTTTGTTACAATCTATTATATTTTAGTGCTAAAATGGTTTAGCAGCAAAAACGTGTTCTTTATGAAAAGCGGATAATCCATTATGTTATGCAGTCTGAAGCCGTTTGTCATTGAGTGGCCACTAGACCGGGTTCTGCGATAGTTTTCACTGCCGTTTCACTTAACACACAGTTCAACGAGTCATACTACCTTAAAACCGTAAATCAAACAGAAAGCTTTTTGTTCGCTGAGAGTGAATGTAGAGAGGTGTATTAATGTTCTAACATTCATCCGGTGAGCCTCAACAGTCCTTTTAAACGTGTTATTTCGTTCAAGAGACGATACACCGCTTTACTACTTTGTTCTTTTTGTGAATTGAGAGTTCGACAGCGAGATCTGTGATCTGAGTCTAAATGCAAATAGGTCCTAAAAGTTGTAAATTAAATCATGTTTCATATCCATGGTAGAAAGAAATCATCATGGTTTCAATTGCT
The DNA here is from genome assembly GCF_902167405.1 of Gadus morhua. Classification (NCBI taxonomy): domain Eukaryota; kingdom Metazoa; phylum Chordata; class Actinopteri; order Gadiformes; family Gadidae; genus Gadus; species Gadus morhua. Next base: position 16,704,031 of record NC_044067.1, on the reverse strand, counting down.
GTGTGTTTGATTGAGTTTGTGTGTGTGTGTGTGTGTGTGTGTGTGTGTGTGTGTGTGTGTGTGTGTGTGTGTGTGTGTGTGTGTGTGTGTGTGTGTGTGTGTGTGTGTGTGTGTGTGTGTGTGTAGCTCTGTTTCTTTTGGAGTGTTTTGCCTGTAGCGCTGTTATGTGCAAAGGTGAGTGTGTGTGTAGGTTTGTGTTTGCTTGTAGAGCCGTAATGTGCATAGGTGTGTGTGTGTTTGTGTGTGTGTGTGTGTGTGTGTGTGTGTGTGTGTGTGTGTGTGTGTGTGTGTGTGTGTGTGTGTGTGTGTGTGTGTGTGTGTGTGTGTGTGTGTGTGTGTGTGTGTGTGTGTGTGTGTGTGTGTGTGTGTGTGCGTGCGTGTGTGTGTGATAGATAGCGAGCACATCCATGCAGCTGAAGCGGGCCATAGTGTACGCACCTTAATGTTTACACCCGGGGACTTGGCGTACATGAGGGATGTTGATGGACACGCCAGACACACAGACCTCTACTGTGGACGGTCCATCTCTCTTCCAGTAGGAACATAAACACACACACACACACACACACACACACACACACACACACACACACACACACACACACACACACACACACAACCATACACCACTAGGATAGACTCCAGAGAGGGTGAGAGAGAGGGAATGTAAACCATGGTGACAGGTACTCCTAACAACAACTTGTTCTGTTCATGTCCTCCCCCCACTCCCCCACCCTAGACCCCCCCCCCCCCCACCACCCTATATCCCCCACCCTATCCCCCACCCTATCCCCCCCCCCCCCCAACCCTTCACAACATCCCAAATCACTTTCAGTGATTTAGTAAGCACGCGACAATGCCACGACTCGAGCAGATGTGACTGGCCACATCGCCGCGGTTACGGCGGCCAGGAGAAGAGGGGCGTGTGTCCGACTGTACTCTGTTCAAAGCGCCCGCGGTGCCGGGAGGAGGGGGGGAGGGAGGGAGGGAGTGAGGGAGGCGCTCCCCCACAGATACCCGTGTAAACACAGCAATCTGGCGGCCGCCGGCCAGCGTGGAGAGGGGTTGTTTGTTCGGGGGCCCGGCTCGCTTTTAATTAGAGATGTGACTTGACTTGTAATCATTGCATTATGGGCAAGGGGGGGGGGGGGGGGGGGGATTGGAAGACGTTTGATTTTGGTATGACATCGATAAGGGTGTGTTGGCGCTTCAGAGAACTTCTGTGGAGGCTGAAATGTGGAAGCAGTTTTAGTTGCATCGTGTTGCTACTTGTTTATATAGCTAGTATCTACTTCTATTCAAGTTTGTATAACTATTTTATGTACCTAGTTAGTTTACATATCTAAATAGTATCTACTTCATCAAGTTTATATAACTACTTTATATTCCTAGTTAGTTTACATATCTCACTATTATCTACTTCCACAAGTTTATGCGACTATTTTATATCTGTAGTTTGTTTATATATCTTACTCTAGATGCTACTTCATCAAGTTGATATAACTATTTTATGTACCTAGTTAATTTAAATATATCTAACTCGATCTATTTAGTCTAATTTATGGAAAACTTGAATCGGCTCTACGCTTTTTAACAGGTATCTACATTATCTAGTTTTACACCTTAACTATTTCTACTACATTTAGCTCATCTGGACACTAAAACCTCCACCCAGCCGATATATATTTAATAACACATCTATGAAAGCATCCGCCTTGTCCAATCAGAATGCTATGTTCCTCCCGCCCTCCTATTGGCTGGTCTGGGGTGTGCTGTTGATGTGTGTTTAATGGCTCTATTCGACACAAGGTATGTTCTGTGTTCAAATAGATGGCGGACCCACTCAAGGCCCTTTCTCCCCGGAGACGCACTCACACAGAGCTTTTATCCAGACACTACGCACACACACACACACACACACACACACACACACACACATGTATACACACAGACAGACACATGCAGGCAGGCGTGAGGAATGGTTTTCACCTGGTGTGGATAATGTTTCACCCCGTGCACCAGCGGGTTTATTAGTCACTTAAACATTACTGTGGGGGAGTTTCCCCGTATCAACATTGACCACACATTCCTTAGATCTCCCTCACACTCACACACACGCACGCCCACACGCACGTACGCACGCACGCCTGCACGCTCACACGCACGCCTGCATGCACACAAACACACACACACTCACACTTGTTGATTGTTCGATTCATTCTTTAATTGTATTGGACACATGAACACTTTCACTCTATCTTTTAATTTGTTATTCTCAGATTGGTTTCACCTTTAGTATCACTAATTTACTCACTCACTCAGTTTCTCTCTGACCTCACTCTCTCACTTCTCTCACCTCTCTCACACACTCACACACTCACTCATTCAATCTCTTCCGTTTTCAGTCACTCACTCATTCAGTTCCCTCGCGCACTGCTCTCTGCTGACTGGCTTACCTCTACTTCTGCTTGTACTACTCTACTAGTTACACCCCTGAACCCCCTCTCTGTCAGGGTGAAACATTAGCATGCAGCGGCCTTACATTCCGGCTCTGAGAAATGTTCCAGATTGTTCTGTTTAGACGGGTCCTGTCACAGACAGACCCTCAGGTTGGATGAACACGGCCTGCTACAACACACACTCTAACACGCAACACACACTCCGACACGCAACACACACTCCAACGAGCGATACAAACACGCAACCCATTAGCATACAGGTAACGCCTACTTACACACGCAGCACACACAGTAAAACGCAACAAATACAAATATCCGTATCTAATGCACACTCAAACACGCAACACACACTCCAACGCGAGACAAAAACGTTAACACAAAACACATAAGTATACTTTAACACTTAACACATACTTTAACACACATCCACCACTTCAACGCGTAACACATATGTCGCCACATGAAAACAATCCTATGCATAAAACAGGCCTGGATACATGCGTGCATATGTGCGTGAAATGTCAAGCGCACACACACACACACACAGACGCCCATGCTGGCTAAACATGGTAGAGTAATATACGGAGCTCTCGGTGCCTGTTAGCCTGTTGAAATGTCAGCCTGGTTAAGCCCGGCTATTAGACTTAATTGAAAAGCAGAGCGTAAATAAACACTCGGGCCCACTATGCTTTCTTTGCTCTGCCCAGCACTCGGATCACATTCCAAAGCTATTCATCAAAGTGTCTGGCTCTCTCACTCACTTTCTCTCTCACTTTCTCTGTCTTTGCATTGCGCTCTCTCTCTTTCCTGCTCTCACTCTCCTTTTACCTCTGTCTCTATTGCATCTCCTTTGTGAAAATTATTCTAATATATATATAGTATAGCGAGTGATATATCATTTTCTTTTCATATATATGCATATATATTTCTACAGTAGAAGAATAATACTATTTCTTGCTATAGTAGCATTAACCTTACTGCTTTTTCCATGGTTGGCTGACAGCTAGCAAACTATTTCTACTGTAGTTCACTATAGCCTGCGCTACGATAGATAGCGTGTGTGCTCTTCCATGCACCTCCCCTCTACCTTCTCTCTCTTCTCCTCTCTACCTCCCCTCTACCTTCTCTCTCTTCTCCTCTCTACCTCCCCTCTACCTTCTCTCTCTTCTCCTCTCTACCTCTCCTCTATCTCCTCTCTCTTCTCCTCTTTACCTCCTCTCACCTCTCTATCTCCTTTCCTCCTCTCTATCTCCTCTCTCTTCCTCTCTATCTCCTCTCCTCCTCTCTCCTCCTCTCTCCTCCTCTCCTCCTCTCTCCTCTCTATCTCCTCTCTGTTCCTCTCTATCTCCTCACCTCCTCTCTATCTCCTCTCCTCCTCTCCTCCTCTCTCCTCTCTATCTCCTCTCTGTTCCTCTCTATCTCCTCACCTCCTCTCTATCTCCTCTCCTCCTCTCCTCCTCTCTCCTCTCTATCTCCTCTCAGTTCCTCTCTATCTCCTCACCTCCTCTCCTCCTCTCTCCTCCTCCCTATCTCCTCTCTATCTCCTCTCTATCTCCTCTCCTCCTCTCCTCCTCTCCTCCTCTCCTCCTCTCTATCTCCTCTCCTCCTCTCCTCCTCTCCTCCTCTCCTCCTCTCTATCTCCTCTCCTCCTCTCTATCTCCCTAACATGCAGGAACCGGGTTCAGAGTATCGGTAGTGTGGAGCCGGTGCTGGTTCTGAAGGGCCTGTTGAAGGCCCGACTGAGGGTGGAACATGCCTATTATCAAATGATGGACGATATGCAGGGCTTCAGTCACATAGGGGCTGTTGGAGGGGTGTTAAGCTCTGTGGGGGGTGAAGGAGAGCTGAATGTAAGCTTCTGACTACAGAAACACGTTTTTTTGTTTATTGTTTTTTAGGGATGTTTCTGTTTTGTTTTTGTTTTGTTGTTTTTTTGCATTGCTGACAGTGAGACAGTGATCTGTTTTCTCCTTGCAGTTGTGCAATAAAGGGATTTTAAAAACCAAAAACCTCCTCTCTATCTCCTCTCTATCTCCTCTCCTCCTCTCTACCTCCTCTCACCTCTCTATCTCCTCTCCTCCTCTCTCCTCCTCTCTCCTCCTCTCTATCTCCTCTCCTCCTCTCTATCTCCTCTCCTCCTCTCTATCTCCTCTCCTCCTCTCTACCTCCTCTCTTTCCTCGTCTCTGTCTCCTCTCCACCTCTCTCCTCTCTATCTCCTCTCTATCTCCTCTCTATCTCCTCTCCTCCTCTCTCCTCCTCTCTCCTCCTCTCTATCTCCTCTCCTCCTCTCTACCTCCTCTCTCCTCCTCTCTATCTCCTCTCCCTTCTCCTTCCATCTTGTTGTTCCTCCCACTCTCTCTCTCTTTATCACGCCTCGTATTTCTATCTGACCCAAAGTTAATATTGCGTCTTTTTCTCAGTCTCTCAAATATACAAAATATGCGATCTCCCGGTCCCCCCCCATACTCTCTCTCTCTCTCTGTCTATGTCTCTCTCTCTCCAGATTCTCTTACAGGGTCTCTGTATTCTTCCACTTGATCCACTGCTAAAGCTTTGACACTGAACCCTTTCCTGACACACGCACACACGCAAACACATGCGCATACACACACACAGAAGCTTGCAGTGAGGCCGAGAGTGAAGAGTCCATGCTGGATTGCTTCCACATACAGTACATACACACAGAGTCATTGACCCATGAAACCCTTACAGGCTGAGGAGGAAGCGCACACACAGTGAAACACACACACACACACACACACACACACACACACACACACACACACACACACACACACAAACACACACACACACATACACACACACACACACACACACACACACACACACACACAGACACACACACACACACACACACAGACACACACACTGTACAGAAACACACGCGTCCACACACGCACCCATACAGACACAAACACACACACACTACAGAAACAAACGCACACATACACAAACACACACACACACCCACACACCGACATACACACATGCACACACACACACACACATTCACACAGTCACAGTCCAAATCCTCTCATTTCCTCCATCCTGTCGCTGGTCACTGAGGCGACTGTGACACACTGAGAGTATCAATGGACAAGGTAAGTTGTCCATTGATACTACACACACACACACACACACACACACACACACACACACACATACACACACACACACACACACACACACACACACACACACACACACACACACACACACACACACACACACACACACACACACACACACACACACACAAGAAAGTAACACAAACACACACACATACTACGCAGACATATATACAGGGAAATACACAGAGACACAGACACTACAGCGCGTGTTAACACACACTCATATACAACACTTAGGGTCGTTGCAGACACTGCCCAATGACCCTTGACCCTATCAGAACCAGGTGTGCGAGTGTGTGTATGTGTGAGTGTGTGTATGTGTGTGTGTGTGTGTGGGAGTGTGTGTATATGTGTGTGTGTGTGTGGGGGGGCTACTTGTGTTATTTCTGGCCGGTCAGTGGTGCGTTTCAGATAGAGTCAGGTGATAATGAGTCCTGGTGGACCAGAGTGTGCGGATGTGTGTGTGTGGGGTGTGTGTGTGTGTGTGTGTGTGTGTACGTGTGTGTGTGTGGGGGGGGTGAGTGCGTGTGTGTGTGAGTGCGTGTCCAGACAGGTCATGGACTGTTAAACTCTACTAAACCCCCTGCTGCTCCCAAGACACTCATCATCACCTGTGGAGAGTCTCTCTCTCTCTCTCTCTCTCTCTCTCTCTCTCTCTCTCTCTCTCTCTCTCTCTCTCTCTCTCTCTCTCTCTCTCTCTCTCTCTCTCTCTCTCTCTCTTTGTTTTTCTTTCCCAATTTTCCTTTCTCTCTGTCTCTCCCTCATCCACCTCCCCCCCTTTTCTATTTCTTTCCAAATTGACCCTTATCTCTGTCACTCCTCTCTCTAACCACTTTCCCTTTTTTCTTTCTCTCCCTCTCCCTATTATCTCACTCGCTTCTTATCTTCTCTTTAGTTTTTATTATTTCCCGTTCTTCTCCCATCCCTCTCTTTTCCCTATCTCTTTGATATTTACCTAACGCCCTCTCTTATCCACCCTCTGCTCTCTCCCTCTCTCTCCTTTTGTTCTCTCTCTCTCTCTCTCTTTCTCTCTCTCTCTTTCTCTCTATCTCTCTCTCTCTCTCTCTCTCTCTCTCTCTCTCTCTCTCTCTCTCTCTCTCTCTCTCTCTCTCTCTCTCTCTCTCTCTCATTCACTCTCTGACCCCCCCCTCTTTCTCTCTCTCTCTCTCTCTCTCTCTCTCTCTCTCTCTCTCTCTCTCTCTCTCTCTCTCTCTCTCTCTCTCTCTCTCTCTCTCTCTCTCTCTCTCTCTCTCTCTGCTCTCTATCTCTCTCTCATCCGCTCTCTGTTCCTCTCTCTATCTCTAATTTCTCTCTCCCTCTCTCTCTTTATCTCTCTCTCTGTCTCTCGCTGGTTTGTTCGTTAACCAGGGTTGCCTGATGTCACTCCATAGAGACTGGGATTCAAAGTACATTTCCATGAAATATATCATTATTATATATAATAAATGGCTTGCGTTTATTCCAAATCGTTGCTATTACAAATTGCATGGTTAACGTCTTGTGGTTTGTGGTTAGCACCATCTCTTAAGACAATATTTATCCCAACTGAACATTATCTACATTAGATCTCATGTGATTTGAAGGTCTTTCTACATCGCTCGCGTCAGCTATTGGCGGGAACCTGCAGTATAAACCATGGGTCTATAAGTCCCCGGGTGTTTGGATGTTTTCATTGTGTGTTGTGGGAAAGATTTTGTGGGCTGACCGACCTAGAGCTATGAGTATTCAGATTGATAGCACTTTACTGACCTGCCTAATGCCGACGGCTATCATCCTACTCAAAGACATGCACACACACACACACACACACACACACACACACACACACACACACACACACACACACACACACACACACACACACACACACACACACACACACACACACACACACACACACACACGCGCACAGTTATTATTATATTGATCGATCCATATTAGTCACATTGAAAGATCGGCCTTGTTTTCTTCTGGTTTTAACACATCCACACCTAAAAATACATACACACACACACACACACACACACATCCACACACACACACACACACACACACACACACACACAGTCTGTTAAACGATTACCCTCCTACCATCCTAGTCTCTCATTTGTTTAGTTTTAGAGGTATCATAAATTAGGAATCATAGATTTATTAAACTCCATCCACCTTCATCAAATTCCTCTGCAAGAGCTTGAGGCTTGAGACTGTATAGACTATAGACTCTCAGTATATGGACCGGAGTCTTTAGACATGTGAATATATATCTTCGAGACTAAACTTGAGAATATGAGTTTGAGATTTTAGGCTTGAGGTTAAACACTTTAACATGAGGCTAGAGACCAGGGAGTGTGCTCCAGTAAGCACTCTGACTTGATGTTTTTGAATGCCATCGGTTGCATCAACAGTAGAATGTGTGTGTTCAGTTTGCGTTGCAAATACTAGCTAAATGGCTTTGGCGCAACCTTTTTTAGTCTGTATGTATGTATGTGTGTGTTTGTGTGTGTGTGTGTGTGTGTGTGTGTGTGTGTGTGTGTGTGTGTGTGTGTGTGTGTGTGTGTGTGTGTGTGTGTGTGTGTGTGTGTGTGTGTGTGTGTGTGTGTGTGTGTGCATGTATGTGTATGCTTGTATGTTTAATAAATGAAGAAGGGCAACAAGGGTTGAACCAGCACTTCCTCCCCAGCTGGCTTCCTTGTATCATAGCAACCCAGCATGAATAATAATGACACATAAACACTCACTCACAAGTACACACATACACACTTGCCCATACACACTAACACAAAATATGGACCCATGCATCTATCTTTTTGTAGATACTAATAATACATAATAATAATACACTAGTAATATGAGTCTGAATCCTCCGCCTCCAGTAAACACAGCCGTATCAGGACGATGTAGCATTGACGGACTTCATAAAACAATATCCATCTCTGATGCAGGACGCCAGAAACCCTGGGGCCTGGATGTGGGGGTCATCCCGTAACAATGAGCACAAATTCACAGGAAATGTTCCAGAGGTCGGGTACTTCCTTTTAAGGTGCAGCAGAGAACCATTTCACATCGCTTCTGCTCCGTTTCACCGCCGCGTTCAGCCAGGATCCTGACAAAGGAAAACGCAGCCGCCTCAACCGCTGCTGGAGGTAAATCACTTGGTAGTGTCGGAGGAGGAATTTCAGAGTGAACGTTGGAGAAAAAACTGAAGGAAGCTGAAGCCAAGCTTTCATTTGTTGTTGGACTCTGTTTGAGTGCTCGATCATGGCAGTTAATGGTTGAACCAGCCAGCCCTTAAAAAATTTTATTTCAGAAGTTCAAATGGTTCAGCTGCTGTTGTAAAGTTCAGCATGTCTTTATCAGCTCCAAAGAAACGACAGCTGTAATTTGTGCCGTGCTTAGTTTCTGCGGCTAATGGCTCTGGTTTAATGGCTTCAGCAACACAAATATAATAAGCCAAAGGTTCTTTCTTCCTTTCTTTCTTTTCTCCTTTAGTATTTTCTTTATTTTCCGTATTTTCTTTATTTTTCACCACATTTAACAAACCTGAGACTATTTTGACAGGGTTGTGTGTCTGGACAACCTATGGTTTGGTTTGTGTTTGTGTGTGTGTGTGTGTGTGTGTGTGTGTGTGTGTGTGTGTGTGTGTGTGTGTGTGTGTGTGTGTGTGTGTGTGTGTGTGTGTGGTGTGTGTGTGTGTGTGTGTGTGTGTGTGTGTGTGTGTGTGCTGTTCTTGTGTGTGCGTGTGTGTGTGTGTGTGTGTTGTGTGTGTGTGTGTGTTGTGTGTGTGCTGTTCTTGTGGGTGTGTGTGTGTGTGTGTGTGTGTGTGTGTGTGTGTGTGTGTGGGTGTGTGGGTGTTAGGGGTCACGGCGGGAGAATGAGAACCAAAAAGCGGTGAGGTGGAGGAAGACAGGGCGGTA
>NC_044067.1:16657005-16672005 GCF_902167405.1 Gadus morhua | reverse complement strand
CGTAAACGGACCGCTTTGCAGCGCTAGGAGTTCACACGGTCGTTCCTCTCGGACCTGCAGCTCGTGTTTTTTTACACGCAGCAACAGAAACGACCCACGGTCTTCAAGTTTAATGTTTTTATTCATGTTTTTTTAATTCAGTGTGTTTTGATCACTGCGCGTCTTATTGGTCGCGTTTGGTTTGTTTGCGGAGGAATGACCACAGAAGGGGTTGAGCTCTGACTTGGAAACTGCCTTATCACTTTTCACCGGACCTCTGCTCTTGGACTGAGAGATAAGCCTGTTTTCTGGGGGGTAAAGTTGGGTTTATTTTATTTCTTGTACCTCATCAGGACAGTTTCCTCTGCACGTTTGAATTGTGAGACTTTGATTCACAGAATGGATTTTTCTATCTTAAAATTGTATTGGGACTAAAAAAAAAAGAGGAGAAAATACGGTGGCAGTGACTTTGGTACACAGAGACAGTTTTTTTCTTTTTTTTTGCAACATCCACTTCGTTCATTCCAGCGATACGGGGCGCTTTCCAACCCTCAACCCCGGCTTCTGCTCCCGGGACGGGGGGCAGAGAGAGAGTGAGGGATTTTGACTCCCAGACCCAGTCCGCCCAGAAAGAGGATCTTTCTCCAGGAAAGATGGATTTATCGCTGTGGCTCTGTGGATGTTTACTGGCTCTGGTGTTGCCCTGTGCTGTGGACGCTCAAGAAGGAAGTGAGTTTGGTTTCATTCGTTATTACACACTCAACTGTCAACCTTGAATAGATTGGTAGTTAGAAAAACGGCTTTGCTCTTTCACTACCGAATTTATTCCTCAGGCCTGATTAATTTCTCAAGTTATTGCGCATTCTCGCCCCAAAAACCACGTTATAAAATCCACATTTCAATGGGCTGTTGTGACTTTTGCATCTCTGTACGGATGAAAAGAAGGGACATGGACATGTGTCGGTCATGTCTAGAGCGGAGTTTGTTTTTGTTAAGTGTGTGTTTGTGTCTTATTCAGTCCAAGCGGTGGGCCGATTGTGTGTGTGTGTCTGTGCCATGGCCGGAAGGTGTTAACCCCCTCTCCCTCTGCGTTAACCTCAGAGCCGGCGGGGTTATCGCCTCTAGATTTCTGTTCGCACCTCTGTCATCCAACAGGTCTTAAATCCCAGTGGATATGGGACTGGGGTTCCTGGGACTGGGTTACCAGATCCACTGGGATTTAAGACCTGTTGGTCTCATAGTGCTGAACCGCGGTCCGGCCGCTCTTGCGTTGGGTTTTCCCCCTTATAGGCCTTAATAGCCTATCTCTTATTTATTCATGTCTCTTATTTAGGTATTGATAGCTCGTATATAAGCCTTAATATCTCTTATACATATCTTAATAGCTCTTATATAGGTCTTAATCTATTTTATTTAGGTCTTAATAGCTGTTATTTAGGTCTTAATAGCAATGGTTTGCCCGCTAAAAAGGTCCAAAGAAGTACTTTCTGGAAGGGGATGGTATCGGGGTTGTTTCTATTTGTCCGCGTGCTCGCAGTGTCGTTTGAAAATAATTATAAAATTGGGTTCTGTTTTTTTCCTGATCTTTTCGGAGAAACGCGCGCGTCTTGTTGTTCATGCGATGGGGGACACAAACTCGCAGCGTGTGTAGCAGGGAGGCTGGCTCAGGTTCAGGGCGACTCGCACTCTGACACCACTACACCGGGCTCCGCTCACCCGTGATCCATTGAACCGGGGGGTAGGCTACGGGGGGCTCCTGTTGTCGTTTTCTACCCGGGGTCTATCGTCCCCTCGTGCTACTCCGCCACCCCCGCCCCCCCGCCATCCCGCTCGTCCAGGATGGACATTATCAGGGGAATAAACGCACACCGACACAACCTGTGATCACATATTATCCTAGGCAAATTATGCTTTATATGTTGTGCTGCTTACGAATGGAGAGCACTCGGGTCTGTTTGGGCCAGCGAGACTGCGCGCAGTGGTGGTTCAAATATAAAGCGTCTCACGGCTGTTAGAAGAAAAAACATCGGCCTTCTGTTAATATATATAAGTTTTGTTAAGTTAATTGTGTTCTGTTTGGTGTTTCGTTCAGATTGAGAATACAAGTCACTTTTAGAATTGTTTGGTTATTCCCTCTCAGATTGATTTATGATTTCAAGGCGACCGAAGTGAAATCCAGACATTGGGAAACATCCCTCTCTTACCCCTTCCCTCCCTCGCTCCCTCTCTCTCTCCCTCCCTCCGATCCTCCCTCTCTCCCCCTCCCTCCCTCCTCCCTGCCTCTCTCCGTCTCTCCCTCCTTCCTCTCTCCCTCCCTAACAGAGCGATCCGATCTCTCACTCACTTTTTAGTCTATAAGCCTCAAATTTCGGTTTGAAAACGAGTCCAGAATGAATGTCCATTCCGCCCCACTCCAGTGGATCCGAGCTCTACATCTCACATCTGTCCTTAGATTAACCGATCTCATCCCGTATCCCGCCATCGATCCCTCTGAGGAGAGACAGAGACTGTTCTCGGCGTTATCATCAGACGTTATCATCTCCGTCCGTGTCGGATTGAGAGATGATGCCGTATGCAGAGACCGTAACACCGATCCTGTTTAACTCAAGAGTCTCGACCTGATCACCGGCCGAGCGCATCCTCCGATTAAAATTACGCACTGTATTCCTATAAGTGTGTGTTAAGTCGCCACGGAAGTGCAGTGTGTTGCTGAGATGCTCTTCGCTCTGTTCCAACGTGTGATCGTGCGTTTGGTGGGTCTCAGGACCCAGCCTACGGGAGGCTGGCCGCTCGATCAAGTGTTTAAGGAGCGCTCTCTCATCATATTTCAACCGATCCCACATCACGCCGTGGGTAGAATGACGGTCCTCTGAAACACGCTCTTCTCCATGATCCGTTTGTCTCTTCTCCTCGTCGCCATGCTGTGCTTATTATTTTAATTTGTTTTTTTACACGCAGGCGTGTTCAGATTAAGATCAACATTACAATCATTGCGCGTTTCGGACGTCTTGTTCATCTGTTGCATATTGTCACACGCGCGCGTACAAGCGCACGTGCACAATCACAAACACAGACGCGCGCACACATATATATTTCAGGCCTATGGATAGGTCTAATATAACTAAGTCAGACAAACAACTAGAGAGAGAGAGAGAGAGAGAGAGAGAGAGAGAGAGAGAGAGAGAGAGAGAGAGAGAGAGAGAGAGAGAGAGAGAGAGAGAGAGAGAGAGAGAGAGAGAGAGAGAGAGAGAGAGAGAGAGAGAGAGAGAGCGCTCTCCGTCCTCCTTGATCCCGTTTCATTATTCGATTTGATAGCAGCATAGTCTGGCAGATACGGACAGAACTGGTGTCTCTCCGTACCAGCTGTCTCTCTCTCTAACAGACCAATCAAAACAAGCCTGACATGTAATCGGAGGACCCAGCCTGTAGGCCTAAATTATTATTATCTCGGGAATATATAATTTGATCATCATGTCCGGATTATGATATCCTACTTCGTGCAACAGGCCTAGGGTGGCTGTTTTACTGTGTGTGTGCGTGTGTGTGCGTGCGTGCGTGTGCTTGTGGGCCTGCACGGCAGCCGTATGAGCGAGAATTTAAAGAGGGGGAAACACAACGCTATTAACACTGTGCTGCGCTGCAGAACGCTGCCGTAAGGAGAGAATCTGCGTGAGGAGGATGTGTGGCACTTAAAACGTGAAAGGAGCCCATTGTGAAAGAAGTTTTAATATGGTCGCTTTGAACGTGTCGACCCGCGCTCTGCCAGTCGCTTTCCCAGGTTTAGCAGACAGGAGGCCGGCTGGGCCAGTCGGAAAGTGTGGCTCGATGGAGTACACCCGTGTAGTTCAATCGGCCTTGTAGTCAGTCAACATTGGTAACCTCCGGTCCAATGGATATTGTTGTTGTTTTTTCAATTTGTGTGTGCATGTGTTTTTGCGGTGTGTGCTTGTGTACGTGTGTGTGTGTGTGTGTGTGTGTGTGTGTGTGTGTGTGTGTGTGTGTGTGTGTGTGTGTGTGTGTGTGTGTGTGTGTGTGTGTGTGCGCGTGTGTGCGTGTGAGAGAGCGTGTTAGCCTTCAGGGGTCCTAGGTAACACATTGTTGGAAGTAAGGCCTGTAATGCGTAATGGTTTAACCTGTAAAAACGGTCTTCAGGCGTTAGTTAGACATACAGCAACACTGGCCGTGTTTTTCTGTTTTCTATACATTAATTTGTTGAGTTGTGTTTAAGTTCCCCTAACACCACTTAGACTCCCATATTTCAAGCTCTATGAAACCAGTTGCAGCGGAATACACTTGGTTAATCATGGCTTTATGATTCAGATGTGACACATTTCCACCAGTAGAATCACACAATAACACAAGTACTGCATGTATTATTGCTTGAATATCCGCTCTCTCTGTCTGTCTATTTGTTTTTGTCTCTTTCTCTCTCTTTCTCTCACTTGTTCTCTCTAAATTCCAATTGTTTTATTGGCCTTTCAATAAATCAATTATTGCAAAAACATAATAACAACTGTTCGTAAACAACAGCAATAAAATGATAGTCATAATTGCTATAATAATTTCAATTAATAAAAATAAGAATAACAGTCCTCTTTCTCACACCCTCCCCCTTTTTCTCTCTCTTTCTCTCTCCCCCTCCTAACTCTCTCTCCCCCTATCTCTTATGCCCTCACCCCTCCCTAATTTTCTTTCTCTCCCCCTCAGGCTTTCTCTCTCTTTCCGCCCCTTTCGCTCTTATTCTTCCCCTCCCTCTCTCACCCCCTCCCTCCGTCTGTTTGTTACTCTCTGCCCCCCTCCTTCACTCTCTCCCTGTCTCTGTTCTCTTTCCCTCTCTCTCTCCCCAGCCGCCCTAGCCCCCCCCCCTCTCTCTCTGTATTATGGAGACTATATTAGCAGGTCCAGACATGTTCTAATGAGGGTTATCTTGTGATTACTAAATGGTTAGCATGCTAGTGCTGTTAGCTTGCTTGCGCCCTCCTCAGTGGTCAATGCTAATGACAAAGTAATTAGTGTGTGAGAGGGAGAGTCAGTGGGGGCTGGGAGGGGGGGGGGGGGGGGGGGGGTAATGTGTGTAGCTATAGATAATGGCTGAAGTAATTATATGAAGTCATTACTTTAACAAATTAGGAATATTCAGTTGGTGTATGTTCTTGGTTTGTGTGTTTTTGTGTGCATGTGGGGATGTGTATTAATATTTATTTTAATATGAATCGTTTTAATGCATTGGGACCAGTGGGCTATTCGCCGTGTTAATGTGTCATATGTTTGGGAAACGTAATATGTCTCTCTCTCTCTGTTATCTGTTCTTACAATCTCTCTCTATCCCTGTAGTATCTCTTTCTCTCTTTCTCTCCCCCACTCAGTCTCTTTCTTTCTCTCTCTCTTTCTCTCTCTCTCCCTCTCACTCTCTCTCGCTCTCTCTCTCTCTCTCTCTCTCTCTCTCTCTCTCTCTCTCTCTCTCTCTCTCTCTCTCTCTCTCTCTCTCTCTCTCTCTCTCTCTCTCTTACACACACAAATTGTTCTCATTTGTTTATCATGTCATTCTCACCTTCTGTCTCCCCTTGCCTCCTGTTGCTCTCTCTCTCTCTCCTACCACTATTCTCTCTGTAATGATCTGCACTAACCCCTCGCTCCTATCCTCTAAAGCTCCATATCTCTATCCCTGCCTTTCTTTCTCTCTCCTTTTCCCTCCTTCCCAATCCCAATCTCCTCTCCCATGTCTTTATTTCCATGTCCTCATCTGCCGATCTCTTTCTTCCTTATCTCTTGACATCTCTCTCAATTTCTATGTCTCTCCCTCACTCTCTCATAACTTCCCTCTCACCTTTTCTGTTTTTTTCAATGCAATGCACCTGGCCAATAAGACAGCCACACCTGTACGTGCACCGAAAGTGTGTCTGTGTGTGTGCGTGTGTGTGAGTGTGTGTGTGTGTGTGTGTGTGTGTGTGTGTGTGTGTGTGTGTGTGTGTGTGTGTGTGTGTGTGTGTGTGTGTGTGTGTGTGTGTGTGTTTGTGTGGTAGTTTATGTGTGGGTGCGTTGGTCTGTTGCAGACTTTCTCCTTCCAACTGATGAGAGACAGATGTATTGCCCTGGTTTTCTCCCCTCTTTCTACTTCTTTCTGCCACTCCTCCTCTCCTCTTCCTTTCATTCTTTCCCTCTGTTCCTCAACTCCGTTCCACTCCTCTCCTCCTCGTTTCCTCCTGCCTCTCTCCCCCCCTTCTCTGCTCCTTGGTTCCGTGTCTAAACGGTATTCAGCTTTGAGTCGAGCAATCCACCTCAGGCCCAATCCTGCACATATTTCTATGCCTCGCAGATTGCACGTCTGTACTCCTGACATCCTATTCTTTACTGGACAGCTATTAATGTGCATTCCTAGACCCACATATACACACACGCACACACACACACACACACACAAACACACACACACACACACACACACACACACACACACACACACACACACACACACACACACACACACACACACACACACACACACAAAAAAGGCAAACATGCACGCACGCACGCATGCACACGCACGCACACAAATGCTTTTATTGATCTAAAGCTCTGGCAAATAGCAGTGAATGTATTTTATATCCAGTAGCATTAACAAGATTTTCTGAAACAAACGTGTTGTGACAGGCTGGAAAGTGTCTCTTCAGAGGAAAACAATCTCCCTTCTTTCATGAAGAGATAATCTGTATCAGCTCTTATAAAACAAGGTCAAATCATTTGCATTTCAGGGCAATAAATGTACGAAATCTAGGTGCATATTCTGAGATATTGTTGTTTGCAGACTTGTGTGTATGTGTGTGTGTGTGTGTGTGTGGTTATCTGTGTGCTCTTGGAAATAGTCTTTATTGGGGAATGCAGAAGTTGTTCTCCTCAGTTTGTATGTGTGTGCTTCAGTTTGGATGGAAAGCAGAAGCTTGTGGGAATTTATATATTGATATAATATTTAGCATGTGTGTGTTTGAGTCTGTGTGTGTCTGTGTTTATCTGTGTCTGTGTGTGATTCCGTTTGTGTGTGTGTTTGTGTACGTGAGAGTGAGTGTGTTTGTGTGAGTGTGTGTGTGTGTTTGTGTTTGTTTGTATGTGTGTGTGTGTGTGTGCGTGTGTGTGTGTATTTATGTTTGTGTGTGTGTTTAGGTGTGTGTGTGAGCTAGGTGTAGGTGTATGTGTGTGTCTGGTGGAATGTGCTGAGTTGGAGCTATCAGGTTGAGATGCTAAACGTGGCAGAGAGACATTAATAATGCAGTGACCTGCTACTGCTTAGCAGCGTTTACCTCTGTTTATCCTGTGCATGTGTGTGTGTGTGTGTGTATATACGTTGTCTTTGTGTCTGTGTGTGGTCTAAAGCCATTCAGAGCCCAGTAAGGCTAAGTGGTGAATATCTGTGTCTTTGTAGTAGCTGTGTGTAGTATTGTGTGTGCCCCTGTGTGAATATATGACATCAGAATGCAGTGGTCTGCAGATCACACACCGCTAGTAGAAGAATAAATAACCATGAGAAGATGTTGATATTCACCTCTGGTCTGGAGAGAGAGAGAGGGAGGAAGAGAGAGAGAGAAGGAGAGAGAGAGGGAGAAAGAGAGAGAGGGAGAAAGAGAGAGAGGGAGAGAGGGAGGGAGAGCGATGCACATAGAGATAGGGAGAGAGAGGCAGATAAAGGCAGAGAGAGGAAGAGATAGAGGGAGAGAGAGATGGGGAGCAAGATGCAGGGAGAGAGGGAGAGAGAGAGCTGGAGTGGGAAAGAGAAAGAGAGAGAGAGAGGATTCTGCCATACTGCTACCGGTGGTGATGGGGATATATTTATGTCCAATATTGGATTAATAAAGTACGTAAAGTACACCTCATCTCAGTTGATTTAATACTAGCAAGGACATGGGTGAAAGTATACTGTGGTCAGTTTGTTTGTTTGAATCCAAGAAGAATCCTTCTGGGTTTCATACCCAGTTTCCTCCGGCTACTGGTGTGCATCCTTGATGTCATAACCCCATACCTGCTCCTTCATGACCAATCCCTAAAATTCACTGGCAATCGCTTTGGATTAAAGCGTCTGCCAAATCGATCCATGGTTATTGTAGAATCCTGCGAAATGTTGGTTTTGTCAGCATGTTATTAATAATAATATACAATCGACACACACACACACACACGCACACACACACACACACACACACACACACACACACACACACACACACACACACACACACACACACACACACACACACACACACGCACACACACACAGGCTTCTTTTTCCCCTGCCATTTCTCTTTCACGTCCCACATGACTCGATGCTGCTCCTGTAAATCATGGTGATTTAGCATCCTGGCCTTGACCTGGTTGGGTGATTGTGCGTGTGAAGGTGTTTGTGTGTGTGTGTGTGTGTGTGTGTGTGTGTGTGTGTGTGTGTGTGTGTGTGTGTGTGTGTGTGTGTGTGTGTGTGTGTGTGTGTGTGTGTGTGTGTGTGTGTGTGTGTGTGTGTGGTGTGTGTTGTGTGTGTGTGTGTGTGTGCGTGTGTGTGTGTTTTCGTCTCGGGGTGAGCAGACGGATGATGTTGTCGCTGAAGAATCACATTCGGTGGCTCCTTCGGTCAGACTCGAACGTCAGCAGGACGTGATGTCATCTACTCATTAATCAACTGGGCTGTGTTACTTCCTGTAATGTAGGGAGGTGATCATTTAGGGAGGTGATGCGTGAGTGCATATGTGCCTGTGTGTGTGTTCATAAGACAGTGGTAGATCAGAGAGGAAAAAAGGAGATGTAAGAAGAAAGTTGGGGGGAGGATATGAGCGGAGAGAAAAGAGTAGAGGAGCAGCAATTACAGCAAGACAGACAATATGTAATCTGATTGATTACCTCTACCTCTTTGTGGTTGGCTGAGTACCAGCGTATGGCCTTTTGATTGGCCGGATGATTTTTCTAGAGAATGTTCTGGTGGTTACCTCAACGGCTGTTTGTTATGTCTGACCTGTTACTCTGTAGGACTGGGTTGGCTTACATAACCACGGCAACTGGAAACAGAAGATGGGCATGATGGTCGAGCCAGCTGATTTTATGAAGGTCGAGGAGAGAGAGAGAGAGAGAGAGAGAGAGAGAGAGAGAGAGAGAGAGAGAGAGAGAGAGAGAGAGAGAGAGAGAGAGAGAGAGAGAGAGAGAGAGAGAGAGAGAGAGAGAGAGAGAGAGAGAGAGAGAGAGAGAGAGAGATGGAAAGGACAGTGAGGAAAAGGGAGAGAGAGGTAGAAAGAAGAGAGAGAGAGAGAGAGAGAGAGAGAGAGAGAGAGAGAGAGAGAGAGAGAGAGAGAGAGAGAGAGAGAGGAGCAGGAGCCAGGATTAGACAGAAGGGAAGTGGTGATGATAAACACATGAGAACAATATGAGAGAGAGAGATTCAGATTCTCTCAGAAAGCGAGAGCCAGAGAAAGACAGAGAGAGGGAGGGAGGAATGGGAGAGAGGAGAAATAAACAAGCTGAGTGAGAAGGAAACTGACAGAGAGAGATGGAGAAAGGGAAAGGGAGGAGGATTAGGGGAAGATCAGTAATTGTTCCCAGACAGAGTGTGGTGCAGGCCAGGACCAAAAGCCAATCTGTCAGTCATCTAGCTGGCTCTGAGACCAAGGTGTGAACCTATGTTTTCTTCTGACCTCACTTTCTGCCGCCAGACCCTGGTTTCGACAGAACGTCAGGGTTCAGATCCACAGATCTGTACATACAGGAGTAATGAAACATACACAGCCAATCAAACGCATGTGTGTGATTTAATATATACGTGCATGTTATGCGTGCAGAGGGAGGTGTATCTGTGTGTGTGCGTTTGTGGGAGTGCCAACTTTTGTCTAATGGTGTAGGCATGATCTCACGTTCATGGTTATAGTTATAGTAAATATAAACACGTTTGTAAAATAAACACAAACCAAGGAAACCTAAATATAAATATGTCAATATGTCTTTGTGGGACAGTATTCATGAAGCGTGTGGATGTGTGTGTGTGTGTGTGTGTGTGTGTGTGTGTGTGTGTGTGTGTGTGTGTGTGTGTGTGTGTGTGTGTGTGTGTGTGTGTGTGTGTGTGTGTGTGTGTGTGTGTGTGTGTTAGAGTGTGTGCACTCTCAGAGTAGGTTTACACTGGGCTATATATAGCATTTTAACATGTTGGATTATGCTCAGCAGCTCAGCGATGTCTCCCTGGTGATCAATACAAAAACATCACTGGCGTTGTCGAAATAACACATCCCAACAGTCCCAAACTCATCACTTTCACAGTATCTCCAGATATTCACAGATATCACAATCACAAACCAAGGAAACCTAAATCCTGAGCCCCTTTGTTCAGCTCATTAATCCCTCAATAAACCAGCAGACACATATCGGGAGATTCACATTCAGATCGCAACTCCACGTCATTTCCCGATTCTTCCTGTGAAGGCTCCCGCTGCGTGCCATACGTGTCACTCCCGGGTTCCTGTAAGTGTAAGGATGGATTACGCGCGGGTGGCGGAAAATGAATTGTCACAATGCCTGTTTTGTAATTGGTTTCATCAGACACGATCTGTCATCCCGAAAAAGATGCACAGATCGTGGAAGGACACAGTAGGAAGCCACCACTCAGCAGGCAGACACGTCCATCCACCAATCAGAGCGTCTTTCAACCGCAGGCGGGGGGGTTGACCAATCTCAGTTAAAAACCGTAACTGCGGCGGTGATCTCATGAAAAGGCTGCATGTCATGTGATGGGGGTTAACCAGCTAGGTGGGAGGGGTACGAGGGATTTTGGCTAAAAGGGCTCTGAGTTATGGCCATTGACACGTGTATCCGTTCTGTGACAGGATTGCGGTATCTGTGGGTCTTTATGACATGTGGGTGTGTGTGTGTGTGTGTGTGTGTGGGTCTGTGTGTGTGTGTGTGTGGGTGGGGGGGGGGTCTGTGAGTGAGTGTGCGCCACTGAATGGGAGTCTTTATGTGACATCACATCACACACACACACCCAGACACACTCCAGATGTAATCTGACCAACCGCGGCCCTTATCCACCATCGTCCAGCAACGCTTGTTTATGCTGCTATCCGATTCTTCCCCGCTGACCTCAGGAGCCCGCCGTTACGGAGACGCTAATCCTGCGGCTAATAGATTGATTTAAGGTTTGAAGGGCTGCTGCCAGCACAGTGAGGGGAGAAAAAGATATACAGCCGTGACAGAAAAACAACAAACCCCTTTAAGTCAATTTAGATAAGTCAAATCTTTATCAGTTCACCAGCGAGGAATCTTCCAGAATGATTAGACAGGATCCTTTGTAGCCTATTTTCCCTGGTTGGGGCAACCATGTTAAATGGTGTCTGTCGTGTTATGTTTTTTCACATGGCTATAGCTTATCAACAAACGTTATTTGTTCATAAGGTTTTATCATGGAAAACGGTGAATGAAGGAAACGTGAAAATATATAGAAATGGCTCTATACTTGCTATCCTTCTACTTTGTATGCATTAATTCAGCAGAGACTCTAATGCAAAGCACCTCACAGAAAATATAGCAACATGTTGTTAAGAAGCAGTTAGAGGTCAGAGCAAATTGCTCAAGGATGCTTAAAGATAGGCTGCTGTCTTTGGGACCTCAAATTGAGTTCCTTTCCACTGGCGGTCAATCATCCAACCATTAGCCTGGCCCCTTAAAATCAGTTTTTCGAATTCGACACACATTGGACACATTGGAAGAGTATCAATTAGAATTTGTAATCTGTGTATAGATATAACAATAGCTTGCAAAGTTCAAAAGAAAATACAATCTCACTTTATGTGTTTCATAGAAATACCGGGAGCTAATTCCACCCACAACGTTTGCAGTTGAACTCAACCCTATGCCGGCTCAAACGGTACCATGCTAATGAGCTACCGCTAACCCTTGCTCTCTCCCCTATGGTCTCCCCGCTAGACTCTGAGCCCTGCGGCGGCGTGCTGGACGCTAGCGACGCGGGCTACATCACGACGCCAGGCTACCCCCTGGAGTACCCCCCCCACCAGAGCTGCCGGTGGGTCATCACCGCCCCCGAGCCTTCACAGCGCATCGTCCTCAACTTCAACCCCCACTTTGAGATCGAGAAGCTGGACTGCAGGTAGGACAGAGGCAGGGGTCGTGGCGGGGTGGATGAATGAAGGAATTATTTTTGTTGGGGTTGGTAAATAAGTAATAAATATTATTCTCAGATGCATAGAAGGGTGTAAGAGTGGATGAATAATGTACGTTTCAGATGGATAGGTCGATCTGCCTCTCTCTCTCTCTGTCTCTCTCTCTCTCTCTCTCTGTCTCTCTCTCTCTCTCTCTCTCTCTCTCTCTCTCTCTCTCTCTCTCTGTCTCTGTCTCTGTCTCTCTCTCTCTCTCTCTCTCTCTCTCTCTCTCTCTCTCTCTCTCTCTCTCTCTCTCTCTCTCTCTCTCTCTCTCTCTCTCTCTCTCTCTCTCTCTCTCTCTCTCTCTCTCTCTCTCTCTCTCTCTCTCTCTCTCTCTCTCTGCCAGTCACAGTGTTTGGTGTCTACTGGCTCAACCCGGAGCCCTCATCTCCACCGGTTTGATTGGCTCCCTCTCTCCCATAATAATCCCTGTGGGACGCCCCTCGCTCCCATGGCCTAATTAACCACAACACATTTACATCTCTGCGGTGCTTTTTGCACATTTACAGAATGAGCCAAGATCAGAGAATCCTCTGCTTTGTTATTGTATCAGACCTCTTTTTGTAGCTGATCTCATAGCTGTGGCCTGTGGATAGACAGAGAGACAGGCAGTGGCACAGAAAGATGGACACAAAGTTAGGCATACAATATATAGAGACAAACACACACACACAGGCAGGTAGACAGGCAGACTAACAGTCATATTTCTATCACAGAGACAGAAATATTCCTCTATTTCGGCACTGTTATTAACATTTTAGCCATATCTATTATAAATAAGGGAATTTCCGCTGTCCGATGGACCCAGAAATATTGAAACTTGCCTTTTGTTGGAATTGGAGCATCAATATTTCACCGGCTCTCTGTTTGTTTCAGAATCTGGACCGCTTTCTGGTGCTTTCTCAGCACACACAGCAATGAAAAACAGATTTTGTACCAATCTCGCTGTTTGACTGGGTGTGTTATTGTGTGTACATGGTGTGTGTACGTGGTGTGTGTTTGTGTGTGTGTGTGTGCGTGTGTGTGTGTGTGTGTGTGTGTGTGTTTATATGTGAGGGATTTTCAGTTTGATATCCGTGGGTCAGTTTTTTCATTAGATTGTTTCTCAGCATTCCTTTTTTTCATATTATTTTCTTTCCTTTTTTTCCCTTCTTGTTCCACTTCTTTTCCCTCTCTCGATATACTACGTATCTCTCTCTCCTTCCTTCCTTCCATCTCCACATGCTTACTTACTTTCTTTTTGTCTTTCTTTCTACATCCATTTAAAATCCCAAAGTTTCCCAGGAGAATCAAACCAGTTTGTAACGTCCATTAAAAACACAAAGTATCATTTATTCATGTGGGTTGCTTGCGCGTGTGTGCACTTGCGTGAGATAGAGAAAAACAGTGGTATGGGGATAGGAACATGTGTAGGGTTGAAAGATCGGGGGGAGGTTGGAGACGGGTTGCGTAGTGTAGTCACCTGCATGCTAAATAGCCACATGCTGATTAGTAGTAGAAAGTACGAAGTGTGCTGCTAGCTGTCAGCTGGAGAGAAAGACGTTAGTAGTGGTGTTGGTTAACCTGTGGAGACCCCTGCTTATTAGACAGTTATTTGGCGAGTCTGGGGCAGCGCTGGGCTATTTAAATCTACAGGGGGCCATTGCAGAACGCTGGATCACTGCTACATATGTGCATACGTGGGCGTGTGTGTGGGTGTGTATGTAAGCTGAAATTGAGATGTTAGGTTCAGGGGGCAAAGAGGCCAAGGAGAGGGAGCCAGAGGGGGCTTGTGCGAGTGTGTGTGTGTGTGTGTCGCACATGCAGACGGTCGTGGTCACTTAATTGCTGTTACCCACAAGGCATTCGGAGATGCAACCACAGACACACGCTCTCTCTCCAACACATACACGAAGATACAGGGGAGCAGCCATACACACACACACACACACACACACACACACACACACACACACATACACACACACAAACACACACACACACACACACACACACACACACACACACACACACACACACACACACACACACACACACACACACACACACACACACACACACACACACACACGAGGACGCAGCCTTTGGCAACAGCCTACTTTCTTTAAGTGGAGACACTTAAGGAAAGAGTGTGTCGCCACTTACACACACAAACACACACATACGCACGCGCACACACACACACACACGCACACACACACACACACACACACACACACACACACACACACACACACACACACACACACACACACACACACACACACACACACACACACACACACACACACGTTGGCACGACAAAGACACCATCTATGCCTTGACAGACAAAAGCAACTTTGTTGCCCATCGATGTGCTTCCTCTCTGTCTGTCTCACTCACTCAACTATCCCATGATATAGTGTGTTCTAGTGCAGAGGTCACTAAATGGCGGACTCCGTTCCGGATCTGGACCGTGACACATTTAAAAAAAATGATTGAGAAATTAATAATAATATTGACGAGTGTTTTTTTCAACCGACACCGCTCTGTCGCACCTTGTCCAGCTTACGTACATACGTCATGAGGTCATAGTGCTTCACGCTACTCAGCCAATCAAAGCGATTGTTTAGAGTGAGTGGAAAGAGAGGCGGGTAATTGTGGAAAGGGCTCGCTAGAGAGAATCTCTAATAGGTCCATGGAGGTTGTGTGAGATATGCATGCACTGGAATCTAGTGCATGCATATCTCACACAACCAATGCGCTGACACGCACACACACACAGACACATTAACGCATGGACACATGTACAAGATCATATGTCAGCTGAAAAACTTTGCTATGATTTGATTCAAATTGTGCGACAAAA
>NC_044067.1:16644505-16654505 GCF_902167405.1 Gadus morhua | reverse complement strand
AACTCATTGCAGACGCTTTGAAGTCGTTTTTACCTTTGTCATAGTAATATATTGCTGCTGCTACTACGACTACTACTATAAAAACGACTATGCAGAAATTGCCTTAAAATACAGACAAACTTATACACAAACATGCAGGTTCGAACACACACGACACACGACACACGACACACGACACACCCAAACACACACATACACATAAACACACACACACACACACACAAACACACACACACACACAAACCCCAAATTAATTGCTGAACAGATGATAAAATTAGGCCACAGATTTACGGACATTCCACCTGATCAATACCATGACAGTGTGTGAATGAGCATTCATGTTCAGATGCGTGTGTATTTTTGTTTGTATGTGTTTGGATTCATGTGATGTATGTGATCAATGTGTGTTACCTCTATAGCAAGCAATCGATATGGCGGTCTGGGGGGCAGTGGTGAGGGATGGAAATGCATACGCACACATGCGCCCACACACACACACACACACACACACACACACACACACACACACACACACACACACACACACACACACACACACACACACACACACACACACACACACACACACACACACACACACACACAGAAATAAGCTGTCAGAATTCTGTCTTAGGTAACAGGCTTATTACTTGTCATCTACTGTCTCCTAACAAGACCTAGCTCACTCCCCCACTCAATCACTTTCTCCCCTCACTCGCTGACTCACTCCTTATAATCCCTCACATTATCTCTCTGTCCCACCCTCACTCTTATCTTTCACTCTCTGAATTTATATTACAATAATTTAACTCTACCTCATCTCAGTGTGGCTGTGTTTGTGTCTTTGTGTGTCTGTCTGTGTGTGTGTGTGTGTGTCCTTTTCATTTAGTTTCTAAAAATATAGCTTTTCAAAAGCAGTCAATGATGACATTTCATCCTTTTTAGAAGAATCTCCCACATATGTCAACTCATAAAAATTCCCAAATTTTTATGCTATAAGTAGACCATAGTTAATCAATAGCTTTAGGGCTAGTGGTTTTAGAAATAGCCTTCACCATTTTGTTTAGAAAGTTTTAGCACACACACACACACACACACACACACACACACACACACACACACACACACACACACACACACACACACACACACACACACACACACACACACACACACACACACACACACACCGATGCAATACAGACCAACTCTGATGTATAACAACACACATGTGTATGCTAGCATATCGAGCTAGCCTGTCATTAAGCCACAGAAGCATGTTGTTAGCGCAGCTAGATCTGACGTAGCTTGGTCAGAAGGCCGGTGATTTACTGAACTCTGTGCTCTGTCATCTAAAACCCCTGAGCTTGGCTGTTCTTCAGAGCTCTGCCTGGCCGTAGACCAGACCCTGGTCCCTAAACCTGTTGAATTCATCCCTGGTGCAGGGTTAGCCGGTCTTCTTAACCCGGCAATGCTCTGAATTTGTATACTGATACATGTGCCCATAGTTAACTCTTCAGCCCGGTCTCTCTTTTGAATATGTCTACACGCATTCAGGTGCCTTGTCTTGTGTTGTAACAAGAAGTCTTGTGTACTGTGTTTTCGGGCTGTGTTTAAACATGCAACCCATTGTTTTCCAAAATTGGGGCAATAATAACCATCTATCTATCTATCTATCTATCTATCTATCTATCTATCTATCTATCTATCTATCTATCTATCTATCTGTCTATCTGTCTATCTGTCTATCTGTCTATCTGTCTGTCTGTCTGTCTGTCTGTCTGTCTGTCTGTCTGTCTGTCTGTCTGTCTGTCTGTCTGTCTGTCTGTCTGTCTGTCTGTCTGTCTGTCTATCTATCTATCTATCTATCTATCTATCTATCTATCTATCTATCTATCTATCTATCTATCTATCTATCTATCTATCTATCTATCTATCTATCTATCTATCTATCTATCTATCCATTCATCTCTCTATTAGTAATAACGATAATTAATTATTACTCTCTAGCTGTTTTCTAAATACTCAAACACATGACCTAATAAGACCTAAAATAAAAGCAAATGAATACATTTGAAAAGAAGGCAAATGAAGGAGCAGGACGACGGACCGAGAGGGAAGAAGAGTTAGACGTTAAAAGTGATTAAAGAAAAAGGTGTGTTTTGAGTGATGCTTTTCAAGGAGAGGAGAGGGGAAACAGAGCTGTGAATACCACAGCTCTGTTTGCGTTGGGGTGTGAGGGAGTTCCAGGTGAATACTGGGGTACTTAAGATCTGCAGGTTATTAAGATCCCACCGTTTTGCCCATCACTGGGGGGCGGGCGGGCAGGTTTAGGGGCGCGATGGTGAGGATAATCTAATAGCGGTGAGGAGGGCTGTCCCCGGCGCCTCCTTAATACACACCGCTAATCGGTACTGCAGTTAAAACATCGCAGCTCAGACAGGCAGCCCCGCGTCTACCGCCCCGAACTGTGGTTGTCTAAACACACCGTCTATTCTTAGTCCCGACTCATTGTTCTCCCAGGATGCAACACTTTAGCAGACCCACGCCACCTGTCAAGATGGCGTCCCAGCCGACAGCCGGTCTCGCGAGCAGAAGGACTTTGTGTGTGTGTGTTTGTGCGTGCGTGTGTGTGTGTGTCTGTACACACATGGTTTCAACGTCTGAGCGACTCTTTGAACTCACGGCTGGGTTTTTATGGTCGCAGCAGGGACTTTGATTCTCCTCCTGAAGAGTGAAGGTTAATCACGAAGGATTAGAGAGTTAGGGGTAGGGTGTGGGGGGGTTAGGGTAACTCTAACCCTTCAAGTCTTACTTCAACTGAGGATAATAAATCAAACATATCAAGTCAGAAAACCATGGGGCCATATTAATGACATACACTAATCATAATTTCAATTGATGGGATTTGAATGGGGCTTTTGAATGGAGTTTGAATGTGGTTTTACTTTGTCAAACTTTTCTGTTTGTTCTGGAGGTAAAAGGCAGGACATCAAGAGATAATATGGCCATTCAATATAATTTAGAATATCAGATTTAAAATAGAATTTACAATGAGCGAAATAGATGAATATTATCCCCTAACATGATTGAAGACTATTATACCTAAATGGTCATAGTCGGTTCCTATGTCTCTCTCTATCAGGCATATCTATCTTTCTTCCTCTCTTACTTTATCAGAAACAACTCAACTGCAGCACTATCATTCTGACCTGCTATGAACTCATGCAGCGCCTACTGTGTTGGGTGTATGCGTGTATGTGTGGGTGTGTGTGTGTGTGTGTGTGTTGTGAGTGCACGCGTGTGTGTGTTGGCCGCTGCCGCTGTGTCTGTACGCCCCCCCTGCAGTTTGAAGGGAATGTGCAGGTGTGAGGAAATAGCTCCTGACCTGAGGAGAGACGGAACGGTGTGAAAGGCAATTAACCACCGTGTGTGTGTGTGTGTGTGTGTGTGTGTGTGTGTGTGTGTGTGTGTGTGTGTGTGTGTGTGTGTGTGTGTGTGTGTGTGTGTGTGTGTGTCTGTGTGCGTGTGTGTATTTGTGTGTGCATGTGTATGTGTATGTGTGTATAAGGCCTGTTTATGTGCTTTCCACACGTTTCAGCACCAAGACGAAAATACACACATATACGTAACTATCTGCAAACTTACTTGTAGTGGCTAAGAAGAACACTATAGTAACTATTATATATGTTTACTTATATACACATACTCATAAAATGTATACACTCCAATATATATACACACTGACCCATGAAACACATAGATATACACATCAAAAACTATAAAGATTAGATTGGATAAACTTTAATGTAACCCTAACCCTGTTTGCACAGAATTCTGTCTTGCATTACACATCTCTTCAATCCTCATAGCAAGACATAAAAACAGCACATAAAAACTTTTACACAACAATTAAGAGCCCAAGAGTCCATACGCCAAAATAAGTCCATTAGAGTCAGGGATCTCACAGTCCAATAAATTAAAGGCCATACAGAATACTAACGTAACCATGGTATACACAGCTACTTACACTATACACAAACTAATAAACTATGTAGAAACACTATACGCATGCATTGCACACTTCGACTTAAAAGCTCTCATTAAATGTTTCTGTTTGTGTTTTTGTTTATGTGTGCTCACAACTGTGTTTAATCTATGAATGTGTGTGTGCTTGTGTGTGTGTGTGTGTGTGTGTTGGTGTATGGGACCTTGAGAGTGAGCTGGTGCGTGTGCATGTTGACTTGTGCCCACTCAGATGTTGCAAAGTTGTGTAATTCTCTCTGCTGTCACTGTGAGAGATAGAGAGAGAGAGAGAGAGCGAGAGAGATACAGAGAGAGATGACTGGAGGTTAAAGGAACACCTGTCCCTGTCAGTAAGGAGGAGTTGACGGAATGAATGCAGCGTCATGTACTCATGCTCTCTCTCTCTCTCTCTCTCTCTCTCTCTCTCTCTCTCTCTCTCTCTCTCTCTCTCTCTCTCTCTCTCTCTCTCTCTCTCTCTCTCTCTCTCTCTCTCTCTCTCTCTCTCTCTCTCTCTCTCTCCTCTATATATATCTCTCCCTCTATCCCTCTCTCTCCCTCCCACCTCTCTCTCTCTCTTTCTCTCTCTCTCCCTGTCCACCTCTCTCTCACTATCTCTCTCTCTCCCTCCCCTCTCTCTCTCTCTCTCTCTCTCTCTCTCTGTCTCCCTCTTTCTCTCCCGTCCCTCTCCCTCCCTCTCTCTACCCTTGTCTCTCCCTGGCATGATTCCATTGGTTATGTACATAACATTTGCGAGAGCTGTGAGAGAAGGAGAGATGAGATAGAGCGATGGAGAAAAGGGGAGGTGAGGGCAGACAGAAAAAAAGACACAAAAGACACAATTAGGAAAAAAAGGAAAAGTCATAAAAAAATTGAAGACAGAGAGAAAAGAGACTTCAGTTGTCTGAATGGAGAACGGCAGTTAAACAAAGATGTCAAAAACAGCGCTGAGGAACATTCACACACACACACACACACACAGTTCACACACACACACACAGTTCACACACACACACACACACACACACACACACACACACACACACACACACACACACACACACACACACACACACACACACACACACACACACACACACACAAAAGACAGATAGATAAAGAAGTGACGGGAGGAGGAAAGTGTGTGCTTGGGAAATGTGACAAGAGCTGAGAAACTCACATGTGCGCACAAACACACACACGCAATTACACGCTCATGCATGTGCATACACACACACACACACACACATACACACACACACACACACACACACATACACACACACACACACACACACACACACACACACACACACACACACACACACACACACACACACACACACACACACACACACACACACACACACACACACACACACACAATCACACCCACTCAAATCAAATCTGTCTTTTGGCTTTAACACACATAAATATATTCTCCAAATAGTTAATGTGTGCGCACACACATGCAGGCAGGCACACAGGCACAACCAAACACACACCATCACACACACACAACACACACACACACACACACACACACACACACACACACACACACACACACACACACACACACACACACACACACACACACACACACACACACACACACACACACATACACTCACACTTATATGCTGTTTCATGTGATGGATGTCTCTTTGATGTGATTATAACCAACCACGTCAGACTATAACTAATCCGTCTCTAATGTAGATGTGACCAATTAAGGGAATCTAAAATGTATCTTTAAAAGTACTTAGTTCTGTGTGTGTATGTGTGTCTACAGGCTTTTAGGTGTGTCTACAGGCTTTTTTCAATCAATGTGTCCACACACACATACTGCAACATCAATGAAAGACATTATGATAATGGATAAGAGATTATGAAGGTTTCCACACCACCTCCAATTAAATAAATGTCTGCTGCCCTTTCATTTTTCCTAGAAAACAACAAAGCGTGTCATACTATACTCAGTACAATGGAGCATACAGTACACAGTATGTATGTAATCTAGTGTTGTGTGATACCTCTTCTGCATCATCTCTGCTCTTTTACACATGCAGTCAAAATGCATTCTTATGCAGATTCCTTAACCCGTCCACGTTTAACACCTTAAAGGCCTCCGGTGTGAAGTCGTTTGTGCAAAGAATTCCTGACTGCATGCTTTTTTTAGTGGCAGGCAGGTGTGTGTGCGGTGTGCAGACACGGAGGCATCGGCCATGTTGGAGGTCTTTCAAACCAGGGCTGAACTTTACGACCGCTGAACATCAAAGAAGATCGCTTCGTAAAAATAGATCTTTAAAATGAAACCCCCCCCCACCACCCAAAAGGCAGGGGGCCTTTTGTGTCCAAAAATCTAACACAATTTCCACGCTGTCTTCGGTTTTGTCTGAGTGAAATACACGAGTAATAACGAAACAGCACGGCACGACTTTTGGTCGATAGTCATTTACTTTACAAATGGATTCTCTCCCGTCGTTACGCTCCCTCCCTAAACAGAGGTTTCTGTCGCAAGTGGCTTATAATGGCCGCTTTCCGTCAATAACTGTCAAACCGACTCCACGGTCGTCATCGGCCACCGCCTTCAATCCCAACAAGTGACTGTACTGCCATCCCGAGAGGTTGAAGCCCTCTGTTTTCTGTCGTCCCCCCCCCCCCCCCCGTCGGGAGGAGAATGGTACAATCAGTAAGAGGGGGGCCTGTGATTGGGGGACCCTTGTGGCTGGAAGGGGTCACTCCGGGCCAACTAGGGTCAGACAAGCAAGGCTTGTAAGATCAGTCTGGCCGTCATGCGTATTGATTCGTTTGTAGACGTTCCACCTCGCGACCTCCGAGACACCGACACCGCCATGACACCCAAGTGTACGTTTGAAATGTATATGCTCCAGCACCCATGCCCCCCACCCTACAAACAAGAACTCAATTGAACAACGGATATCCTGAAATAAACATCGCAGGCGTTGGAAGAATGGACAAGAATGTTCCGATGTGGATGCTCAGGAGTGGGAATCTCTTGGCACCTCACGATTCGATTAGATTCCGATTATGAGGTCAACGATTCGATTCTGAAGCAATTATCGATGCATCTCGATGCAACAATTTCTTTTATGTACATTTCCATGCGTGATTTTCAAAAATATATTTATATATCTGGGTTTGCTACTCAGAGTTTGCTAATCACTTCCTACTTTTGTGATGATCATTAAAGACATCAACAGATGAATTAACTTATCTAATATTTTATAAGAGAGAAAGCTTTGGTCACAAATATGACTTTCTATAAACAATGCAATCATCAATGCAGCTTGCATTATAACACAATATGGAAGCATGCAAAAAATAGGTTTCAGTTTTATTTTCTTTCTAATCTTTCTTTTCTATGTCATGAAAGAAAAAGCTGCTCTTGAATTAGGTTCTTGTGTCTGGCTGGGATTTTGCGCGCATGCTATGCGTAGGCTGAATCGCAATCGTGTTAAGACAAATCAGATTGGCCAATACACACTGAAGATAGATTCAATAATTTTTAAATTATAAAAATTATCCCTCTCTGGCAAACAGAATTTATCTGCATCGAGACAGAATCGTTCCAGCGAGAATTGCGATGCATCGAAGAATCAACTAATTTCCCACCCCTAAGGAGTAGTATTCATATATTGGATATTGATTGACAGTTTCAACATAAACATTCTGATGTAACCACTTAAAATGTGATTGCACAACAAATTATTTAATTAACGGAAAAAAGTATAATTTCTTTGGGGCAAAAAGCTTTAAAAGTAGACCACTTATTCTTAAAAATGAATTGAAGAAATTCACAATGGTGTAATACCGGCATTTTAATAAGCAAATGATCAAACAGAGCATCATTCACTGCAGACCAAAACATTCAAATCAAATCCTGTGAATTCCTCTCTGTAATGACAACAGAGAAATGTAGTTATGAATCCCCATTAATCTCTACTCCACGGAGTGTCTCTCTGGGCTCTGATGTTGGGTACAGCCTCATGTACGTAGCGGCCTGGGGGCGGACACATATCTACGGTAGTAGAAGCGTTGCTATTAGCCATACCATTAGCCATGTGATACCCTTTGAAACAGTGCTAAGTATGTGATGTAAATTATCTCGGTGCTTTGATCCCCCCTCCCCGCCCCGCGCCACGCACAACATGTGCCACCACAGCTGCAAGATGACAAGAGAGCGTTTCAAATCCATGCTCTGCTTTTATTCCTGTTATAATGCCATTATAGCGCCGGGGGGGAAATGTTGTTTTATTTAAGGCTGGTTAGCCCAGGCTGGTTGAAGGGAAGTCACGCAAATAAATGTAACTTCCAAGGCAGCTTTCTTGTTCTCTTTTTTCAATCAGAATGAATCCATCATTGTGGTTTTCCTCCCCATTATATTCATACCTTCGTTATTTCAGCCCTTCACCCCCTCTCTCTGCTCCAGTCATCGCTGTCAAATGTCAACAGCAATGCAGCTATACATAAATCAGTGGGCGTATAAAATCCTGCTGCAGTCGCAGGCCTCCAGTCCGTCTATAAGCCGGTTTATTACATAGCATAAACGTCACGAAGCGATGCTGAAATGTATGCATAAAATCCCTCTTTTTATGGGCACACCGGTGTATAAAGGCAAGAATCACATTTTAAAGAAATTTGAAGGGCAATCGATAAAGGACAATGATTTAAAGGAAACATGCAATATAGAAGTAGAGAGATTTGAGTATGATCGGATAGATTGAGATGGGTACTTTGGGGGGAAACAGTAGGTTGTTACAGCGGTTTTGCAGAACAGAATAAATGTAAGAGATATCAAAGGTAACTTTATGGGTGACATGTACCTATAATGTACATTCTCTTCTTCGTCGTCCAGGTACGACTACATCGAGATCCACGACGGGAACACGGAGACAGCTGACCTGCTGGGGAAGCACTGCAGCAACATCGCCCCTGCACCAATCATATCGTCCGGACCCTCCCTCCACATCAAGTTTGTGTCGGACTACGCCCACCAAGGGGCAGGGTTCTCACTGCGCTACGAGATCTACAAAACAGGTGAGAATAAGATAGGACATTATGTGATTGGAGGATGGGTCTTGGGTTGTAACTGCAAGTGATTGGAGGATGGGACTTGAGTTATAACTGTAGGTGATTGGAGAATGGACTTGAGTTATAGCTGTAGGTGATTGGAGAATGGACTTGAGTTATAACTGTAGGTGATTGGAGAATGGACTTGGGTTATAACCGTAGGTGATTGGAGGCTGGGACTTTGGATATAGCTGCAGTGAATTGGCGTTAAAACTTTGATTATAAGTGAATTAGCCAGATGCTCGCTTCAGGCTTCCTGGAAAACAGAATTGTACTAACTAAATTGCCATTATTGACTGTTGCTGCGGGGGAGTGGAGAGTTTGGCTTTGACTATAAACGTAGTTGTCCTGAAACGATTGGACAACGCATCACTTTTTCAATGGACAAAAAGTGGCTATAGATTTGGTAACGGATTAGCTACAGGGTAATTCTTCAGATGAACGGTATTTAACAAAGGGGTTTTAAGTATTTCTTTCATGAGGAAGTAAGCGGAAAAGAACAGTGAATAGCTGAGATACTGCCCCGCATTTCGGGATCTCATTGAGTGGGTTTGGGGTTGTGAGGGGGTTTGAGGGAAGAGAGGGGGGGGGGGGGGCTACAAGGCTATGCGAGGTAAAGTGAAGGGTGAAACATTGAACACCTTAAGCTACATGAGTATCTGTATTGCACGCTACTCAGATAGCTATACACGCTACATTAAGTGACCCAAGGACTTCTCCTCTCCTGGGTGTAATAGAGGAGAGAGAGAGAGAGAGAGAGAGAGAGAGAGAGAGAGAGAGAGAGAGAGAGAGAGAGAGAGAGAGAGAGAGAGAGAGAGAGAGAGAGAGAGAGAGAGAGAGAGAGAGGGAGGGAGGGAGGGAGGGAGGGAGGGAGGGAGGG
>NC_044067.1:16639505-16642005 GCF_902167405.1 Gadus morhua | reverse complement strand
CCTCTGCTCAGTAAGACCTGGTGAAGAGGGGAGGGGGAGGAGGAAGGGGGAGGGGGAGGAGGAAGGGGGAGGGGGAGGAGGAAGGGGGGAGGAGGGAGGAGAGGAGGGAGAGACGAGGAAGGAGAGGAGGGAGGAAAGAGAGAAGGAAGGGGAGGAGGGAGGAGAGGAGGAGGAGAGTAGGAAGAAGAGGAGAAAGGAAAGGAGGAGGTGGTGGAGGAAGGAGAGGAGGGAGGGGAGGAGGGAGGTGAGGAGGGAGGAGAGGGAATTGAGAGAGGCAGCAGAGGAAAAGAGAGAAAAGACAGAGAAAGAGGGGCATTCAGTTTTGCCTTGGGTTAAGAATGAGGGGAAGAATTACAGTATGACTACACATCTTTCCTCGCCTCCTGTCCTCGTCTCATCTCATCCAATCTCCTGTCTTCTTTTCCTCTCAACCTCTCCTCTCCCTTCTCCACACACAAACACACTCACACATGCAAAGATACACCGCTAACATGCAATCTCTCAAACGCAAAAACCGCACACACGCTAACTCATTTAGAAATCCATAAGCATACAAACCACATTCACGGATGGTTGACCTCAACTGACACGGAGGACCACATGTCTGTCTGCACGCACATACGACTGACCTGCATCGCAACACACTTATTGCTTTCTTGTTTCTTACAGACGCACGCACACTTACAGATATGCATACGCACAGGATCATTGCACGCATGTGCTAAGGCAAACAAACACAGTAACACAAACACACAAGCATACAAGTAAACACAGTACAACCTGCAATTGTATCAGTTCTTATTTACAATCCTGTTACTATGGATACTCCAACCAATAAGGGCAGAGCGGCCAAGAGGCGTCAGCCAATCAAATGTAAGATCACTGTCTAGCCAGTGGACGCCTCAAGCTGTTATTGTGACCCAGAACTCACCAAAACGCACACACATTGGAACACATGCACGCACACACATGCACGCACACAACACACACACACACACACACACACACACACACACACACACACACACACACACACACAGAATCATTCGCCCTCAAATTGACACGCATGCAAGAGTGCACACACACACACACACACACACACACACACACACACACACACACACACACACACACACACATGAATATGACTACGTTGACGGGATTAGCTCAAATATTTCCGTGAGACTAGGGAAATTAAAGTAGTTAAAGTGCACATGAGCACATGTGCGCACGTTCTAAAGAAACCCATGTCAGAGAGTGTCTGCCCGCAAAAGCCTAGCTTCACCTCAACACATTGAAAAAGCATAGTGACGCACACACACGCACTGGGTAATGTAATGTGAAGTCATGGCGGCAATCCTTCCCAACAACTTCTGTTGTTTACAACCCAGTTCATTACCCCTAGGACCTTCCTCCCAGCCTTGACACGTCAGCCAATCAGGGTCCTTCGTAACCTTGTCTAGCCAACCGCTATGGCCGCCCAATTCTGACAGCCCTAGTGACCCAGTGAATCAAAACATGCTCCACTTCCTACAGTGAAAACAGTCTGCAGGGGTACAGTAGCACATCCACTGTTGTTTCTTAGATCCTGCCTAGCAACCCAGCTTCTTCGATAATACACACCATTTATTTTTAATGCCTTATGACATACCTTTTAATATTAGATTTTTGACTGAAGGTGACTTTTTATTTTCTTTAACACCCTGGCCAGACCAAAAACATTTTTTGGTTCTGATTTCATGTCCTATTTCAATCGTATTCTTCAACTATTGAATCGTCATTGCCTGAACATTTTTTGTCTGTATTCGTGGTTCAGTTTACACACAGTTTAAATATTGTTTACGTTTTTTCTCAATGACAGAGTAAAGACATTTCATCCCAATCCAAACAGGAGCCTCATTGTAATGGGTAAATGTGCATTTCATATTTAATCTGCAACCACTGTGTTTTGAATAACAGGCCGGGTCTCTCAAATGAGAGAAGTTTCCTAAACAAGCCTTGGTCCTTGAGAACCGAGGTAAACATCTTTAGTCGGTAACTCACTCAAACGAACCAAATGAACAGAAGACATTGGTTTCCTGGTGACACTTTTATTCACACATTTCAGCGGTAATGTAGCCGAATAGTTTGTTTAGTCTCAAGTTAAAAGCCTGGGTGGGATTGAAAGGAAAAAATCTAAAGACTGTTGAGACAATTTGGTTTACTTTTCAAATTCCATGACACCGTCAACTCCACAGAAGGGCTGTTTTGTGCCCAAAAGTGTGTGTGTGTGTGTGTGTGTGTGTGTGTGTGTGTGTGTGTGTGTGTGTGTGTGTGTGTGTGTGTGTGTGTGTGTGTGTGTGTGTGTGTGTGTGTGTGTGTGTGTGTGCGCCTGTGAGAGGGGCACATCCAGTGTTAGTGAGAGGGATACTAATTGCAGGTTCTAGTTAACTAATGGCCCACTGGCATGACCACAAAGGTTAAATACCTTAGGTCGCAAGCACACATGCACACATACACA
>NC_044067.1:16622005-16624505 GCF_902167405.1 Gadus morhua | reverse complement strand
GTGTTTGTCCTGCAGTCTCACACCACTTCTTACTCCACACCCACACTCACACTCACTCACACACACACATAAAAAAACACATGCCGCATAACAATTGCTTGACTAGAGATGCAGTACATCTTGACTGTGGCCCTTAGGTTCCGAGGTGTGTGTGTTTGTGTGTGTGATGGATTTAACACACAGTGCATTTGGGAAAAGGATGGAAACGGATGAAATGTTTGGATGAAGAATTTAGATTAAACGCAAGGCCACAAGGACACAAACATCACCCAATAGACCTGGGTGAAACTATTGAAGCTACTGTTTTCTCATATTAGGTATGATACGTATATCTCATACTAATAAAGACAAACATGATACATAGACAGAGACAGTCGTCATGGAGTAGGTCCTGTTTTCCCTTGTTTTCTTTATCATTTCAGAAGAATTATCTAGATAGTTGCTGAAAACGCACCCATACACTAGCACACACACACACACACACACACACACACACACACACACACACACACACACACACACACACACACACACACACACACACACACACACACACACACACACACACACACACACACACAGTATAGTATCTATTAGAGCCAAATCACCAACAACAACAGCAACTCTCCCTGTGATCCCAGGCAGAAAGTTGTGGACTTCTGTAGACACACACACACACACCCTCATACACACTCACTCACTCACACTCACACACACACATGCAGTCACACACACACACACACACACACACACACACACACACACACACACACACACACACACACACACACACACACACACACACACACACACACACACACACACACACACACACACCCCGTGGGTGGCCCCTGGTGAGCCGTTCTGCTCGGTGGTCGGTGGCGTCTGTGTCCGCGTGGCTCCATGATGTCCACCAGTCTGGAGTTATTTCCATCTCACACACACACACACTCCCACACTCCAAAAACACCCCCACACACACACACACACACACACACACACACACACACACACACACACACACACAAACACAAACACACACACATACGCACACGGACACACACACAAACACACACAAACACTCGGACACCCACACACCGACCCACCATTGGGACACCCTAATGAGATTTGGACGTTTTACTTCATATTCCTTCACAGCAGAAGGTGGGAGGGCTGGCCTTTCCAGAGATCAATACATGGTTCAGTATGAGGAAAAGGGGTAGAGGAGGAGCAGGAAGAGGATGTGGGGAGGAGGGGAGCAAGGGAGAGGAGGACGTGGGGAGATGGTGGTAGAGAAGGAGACAGAGAAGCGAGAATGGGAGATAGAGGAGCTCGATGCGGAGCTAGAGGAGCTGGATGGGCTCGAGGAGGAGGAATAGCAGGAGGTAGAGGAGGAGGAGGTAGACGTAGTGGAGGAGGAAGAACAGGAGAGAAACTATAGGAGGAGGTAGAGGAGCCAGAGAATGAGGTATAGGTTGAGGTAGAGGAGGAATAAGTGGAGCTAGAGGAAGAGGTGGAGGAGCCAAAAGGAGGAGGAGGTAGAGGAGGTAGAGGAGCTATAAGAGTAGGAGGTAGAGGAGGTAGAGGAGGAGGTGCTCGGGGTGCAGATTGAGGGAACACAGAGAAAGCAAAGGATAAACCCCCAGAGAGAGAGGGATTTGGAGATGATGAATGGTCTGTTTCGAATCGTCTTTGTTGCAACTTAAAAATGTCATTCTTGCTCCCCCCCCCCCCCCTTCCTTCTCTCTATCTCTGTTGACATATTCATTCTCTGCATCCCCCTTTCTTCACTTTCCGAACTCAATACTCTATCTTGCTGTCATTCCTGCTAAAGTCATAACCCTGACCATGACATCAGGCTTTAGACGTCAAGTTATACGTCTTTACTCACTACATTATACACTAGTAAAATACTACAGTGCCCCAGTACACGCAAAGGCACAAACACACGCACTCACACACACACACTCACACACACACACACACACACACACACACACACACACACACACACACACACACACACACACACACACACACACACACACACACACACACACACACACCCACACCCACACACACACATACACACACACACACACAAAGCGGCTTTCCCGGCATCTGTGAGCTAGTATGATTGTCACTAGGCCTGTTGGTGATTTGTGAGTCCTGTAATGTAGTTGATAAAGTCATTAACCGGCTGCTCCGTCCAGATGGCACACATGGAATACATGTTAGCTCGTCCAAATATTTCAGGGAGAGTTAAATAAATTCTCGGGGACAATTGCACTGTATGTGCATTTTGCAGCAGACAAATCTAACACACAAACGCTTGTGCGATAGCACACACACACACACGAAGACACACACACGCATACACACACACACATGAAGAGAAGTCCCGTCTCAATTACAGTCATATCTAAATGTTCAGCGAACCTCTAACCAGCCATGTGAACCAAACGGTCAAGGGTTCCTCGACACAAGTCCGGTGCTTAAC
>NC_044067.1:16604505-16614505 GCF_902167405.1 Gadus morhua | reverse complement strand
TCCCTGCGCTCTCTACCCACTTCTCCCTTTCCTCGTTCTTATGCATTTAGTCAACTTTTTATCTTATCTATGGTTGTGTTTGCCCCACGCTTCTGCTCCTTTCTCCAATTTAATTTTGAGAACTCCTTTAATGTATCTTTTAATGAAAAGCGTAATGATGCAGTGTTCACATAGTAAGGATGTTTTTCCAGTTTTTCAGTTTCTATCTTTTTTTTATTTATTTGGCATGGATGTTTCGGCTGGTTAGCCATTCCTCAGTGTGCAAAGATAAACCATTAAAAATGTCTGTGGCAAATACTTGAGTAAAAAGCGAGAGAAACTGAGTGTGGACCATCTGTATTTTACTTCTATGTTATCTTTATTAGCAGATGCACCACAATTAAGCACGCACTCTCTTAAACATAGCTCCTCTAAACTGAAAGTACACTCTCTTCTGAAAGCATTTTGCCTTATAGATGGTTATTGGTTGTTAAGATGTAGGTTTCCCCTCTCTGACCATTCTACCATCTCCCCCCTCCTCCTCTTCTTCCAGATGCTCCGTGCTCAGAGCTCCAGGGCATGCTGTCCGGGCTGCTGCCCGAGTCCCAGATCTCTGCCTCTTCCATGAGGGACCTCCACGGCTCCACGGGGGCAGCCCGGCTGGTGTCCAGCCGATCGGGCTGGTTCCCCAGCCCCACGCACCCGGTAGCTGGGGAAGAGTGGCTGCAGGTACCTCCCTCTATACCGGATCAGAGCTGTTGTCGTCTGTCCATATAGGGGTGCCTTTAGAGGTTACTGATTGATGGTGCACCAAAGTGTCACAGGCAGTAGATGTAGTAGCAGTTGTTTGACTCCCAGCTCAAGGGCACTGGGTTTGATCCCTGATGGCCGCAGTCTACCTATACGTCTAGCCCCCCCTTCCTGTGCGTTAATGATATGTATCTGAATTCATTGTCACACTCAACCAAAGCTTCTGCTACATGACACCTGTCCATAACGCATAGTGATGCACAGTGCATTCAGACACCGGTCATTAAGGAGCTGGGAGGGGGGCGGACATTTTGTTCTGGGATCCCCACAGGGTGGACCTTGGCCAACAAACCCAGAACCTTCCACTCTTACACCCTCTTCGTGTTTCAGGTGGACCTCGGGGTGCCGAAGACGGTGCGCGGGATGATTACCCAGGGTGCTCGGGGGCTGGAAGGCAGCACCAGCGCCGAGAACCGGGCATTTGTCAGGAAGTACAAAGTAGCACACAGCTTGACGGGCAAAGAGTGGACATACATCACCGACAGCAAGACGGGCTACGCCAAGGTAAAGAGAAGGAGATGTGAGGTGACAATGGTTACACGTGTTAACAATAAAAACACATATTGAGGATAATGGTACTGGTGACTGTCAATGTCAACTCTACCACATCTCGAGATAATTAGTTCCCAGCTTTTAGCACGCTGTCTCTCCATCTCTCTTTCTGATTTCTCTGATAATAATTTAATTTAATCACCTCGCCCTTTTTTTCTCATTTCCACTTTGTCTCCGTCCAACCTCATCTTTCTACATTACTCATCATTTCACTTTCAATTTCTTTCTCTCGCTCTCTCTCTGTCTCTCTCCCTCACGCCATTCCCTCTCATGGGTGTTAATTAAAAAATGTCTTTGCTGCATCGCCTCTCTTCACTGCAGGCGGTCGGACGGTCTTGTGAGACAGAGGGCTCTAAGCTCGCTACTAATTTCTCAGACAAAGTCTTAAAACTCTTTAATTATACGGCGGCGTCTCTGCGGCTTGGCGACTACTTGCACTTCCATGAAACCCTCCCCTGGGATGAAGGCACCGCAGTCTGTTCAAGTGCAGCACACTACATTTCAATCAATGTCGGGAAACTTTGATCAAGGGCGCGCTTGCTCTTGATGCCAGGCCTTGGTGTCACATTCATTTTTATTGTATAAATAGTTGTATTATGTGAGTATTGTTTTTTGTGTCAGGGCTGGCTGAAAATCTTCTCAAAGGAATGCTTAATATTATTATTCTCCTTTTTATTATATAATTTAAGGACATGGGGGTCTGTCAAACCGACTGTTCTTACTCTCAGTTTAGTGTCTGCCGTTATGTTTTTCTTGGCTGTTTAAACTTGAGTACAAAATCCAAAGTGAGTATTAGAAATTCAAAGTTCACACGCAAGTGGACAATGGACAGAGTTTCCAAAAGTGTTTGAGTGAATATGGAGGCGTTCACTTCCCCAGTAGCTTGACCTATCATGGGAGGTTGTCGACCAAACCTCTCCAAACATTATAGTCTGACGTAGTACAGGCCGCACTGGGAACAGCTCAGAGTTCGCTCTCTATTTTACAATACTGATGTA
This sequence comes from Gadus morhua, assembly GCF_902167405.1. Classification (NCBI taxonomy): domain Eukaryota; kingdom Metazoa; phylum Chordata; class Actinopteri; order Gadiformes; family Gadidae; genus Gadus; species Gadus morhua. The sequence continues at coordinate 16,612,166 of NC_044067.1, read as the reverse complement.
GTCGACCAATGCTTTGTCACACGGATTGCATTGTCCGGAACGACCCTCTGTTTTAATATACGTTTGATCGATGAAACCATTTGATGTTGACGAGCCTTCTCTTCTGTGCAGATCTTTGAGGGGAACGGCCACTACGACACCCCGGAGGTGCGAAGGTTTGAGGAGCTGGCGGCCCAGTTCATCAGGATCTACCCAGAGAGGTGGTCCCCCGCTGGGATCGGCATGAGGATGGAGGTCCTGGGCTGTGAACTACCAGGTAGGAATGTGAAGAGATCCACATCCAACTCTTAGATCCATGAAGATGAGTTTGGATAAAAGAAACCCAGAAACCCAAACTACTACATTATCCTTCCCTGGCTATAGTAGCCTATAGGCGACCTGCTCATATAGGCTGCATCATGAAAACATCTCATGTGATAATGCATGTACATTACACTACTCCATAAACCACACAGAATAAATCCTCTTGGGCCGCGATATTATTCTGTGTTTGTTGTTGACTTTGCGGTCAGTCCTGTTTGTGACCTGCCATGCCTGTGTTAGCATGTCCTAAGTGTTCATGTGTTTGTTAATCAGCTTTCCATATAGGCGGTCTTGCGACATGTCTAGTCAGGGATTAACATGTCTAGGTCAGGAGACTTTCGCTCCTTCATAATGGACAGCTGTGGAACAATCACCACTAATGCTTATGGGATTCTATCGAGAGTGTGGCTAGCATGCAATACAGGACTTGCACCGTATAGGCTACACAAAGGTTGTATCCATGAATGGTTGGCAAACTTTCCTTTCTATTAAGATTTAATCTTCCCCTAACTGCATCCGAGTTGAGTTGATTATAACAGAGCAAATACATACACTGTATCAGCCAATAGACTATATGGACATTTGTGCTTGTCAATTTATACTTGTGTGTGAGTTAATGTGTAGCTTTTGTGTAAGGCTCTTTATTTTTTGTCTTACAATGATGAGGCACTTGACATTTAGAGCGCTATTCTTAAGTAAGATTAGCGGCCATGAATAAATGCTTCCGGATGAGTTTATTAGACTGTGAGCCGGCTTGCGGTAAACCATCTAGCTCCTGGTTTGTACCACGGGAGGTGAGGCATCATGGGCTCCTCTCCAGCGTGGCGATGATCGATCGATTGAGTGAGTGCTGTGCGAGACTGCAAGTGTTGCTGTGCTCCACCACTCAAAACGGTTAATAACACCTTGAGGAACTTCTTCTGAGGAACCGCAGGAGTGTCTTCAAAAAGGTTGGATGGATTCTGAAAATCGACTGGGTCGATCCACTCTGGGTAAATTGCAGTAATCACATTCACTAGAGGGTCTGAATTAATACCTGTACTTCAGTTGAAAGTACCTGATATCGCTCTGTTGTTCTGTACCCTTGTCTGCGTCTTTCCCCTCTCTCTCTGTCTCTCGCTCTCTCTCTCTTTCTCTCTCTATCCATTTTATCACTCTCCTATTCCTCCTTCCCTCTCCTTTCGTCTCTCCTACTATTAACTCCCCTTTTGTCCCCACCCCCCTCTTTATCCCCATCTCCGTCTCCCAATCCTTCTCCCTCACTGCTCTTTTTTTCTCCCTTCCTCTCTCTTATACGCACTCCCCTGCCTCTCTGTTTCCGCTGGTGAATCCTTAGAGAGAATCCCCTCTTTTATAAAAAAAAATCCCCCTATTTTTTACTTTCTTCTTGCCTCTACCTCTTTTTCATTCCTCTAATCCTCTAATCGCCTCCTTCCCTGGCCTGCGGTGACATCACCTCCAGGATTTAGATTAGGATGTGACAGGTGAGGACAGGAAGAGAAAGTGACACGTACCGGCTCTCAGGGGAAAGTGTGTGAGCTACTAGCTGCCACCAAAGGCTTGTCATCAGTGCAGCATTGTGTGTGTGTGTGTGTGCGTGACTGTGCATTTGTGTTTGTGCAGCAAGAGTGTGTGTGTGTGTGTGTTGTGTGTATGTGTACGTGCGTGTGTGTGTGTGTGTGTGTGTGTGTGTGTGTGTGTGTGTGTGTGTGTGTGTGTGTGTGTGTGTGTGTGTTGGTTTTTTGCCCTGAAGCCAGATTCTCTATAAATCAAATCTATATGCCCCTGTATGCGTCCCAGAGGGTTCCTGGGTGTGTGCGAAGGGGCTAGTCTTGTGTGTATATGTGTTTGTTTGTGCGTCCCTGTGTGTGTGTGTGCTGTGTGTGTGTGTGTGTGTGTGTGTACGTGTGCGTGTGCGTGTGCGTGTGCGTGTGTGTGTGTGTGTGTGTGTGTGTGTGTGTGTGAGCATGGGTCGTACCTGTCAGTGTGTTTGTGTGTGTGTGTGTGTGTGTGTGTGTGTGTGTGTGTGTGTGTGTGTGTGTGTGTGTGTGTGTGTGTGTGTGTGTGTGTGTGTGTGTGTGTGTGTGTGTGTGTGTGTGCCCCCCGGGACCAGTCTATCCTAGTTGTGTCAGGTTAGGCGAGGAGGCAGGTAGTGATGGGGACACAGGGGCCCCTCCTCTGAAGCCCCGCCTCTGCCTTACGCTCTCTGACGTTAGAGATCAGAACTGGAACACCTCCATCCTGCTCGGGCTCATGTCAACCAACAGGTTGGATGGCTGTTTGTTAGCGGCTGGTTATTAGGTAGTCTGATAAAGATAACCAGTACTATATTAGTTATTTCCAGAGGAACTTCTTTGTAACCATTGCTCTGCTCAAGATAGAGAAAGTATAACAAAATAATGCTATTTTTGATTAAGTAATTTAGCCATTTAGCAGGCACTTGTATCATATGTAAAAGGCATGTGTAATTAAGCAGCAGGTGTTGGCTAGGGCTTCGTACTCTTGGATGTTTTAAAGTGGACTGTTAACGTTGGGATTCGAACCGTGAACCTTTTGGATCGGAGTCGAACACCCGGGCCATTAGACTGGACTGATATTAGTGTACATGGCAGGAGTATAATCTGTCAGCCACACATGGTGATAATCTCTGACTTCACACGGATCATCCCCTCCTGGATGGACACAATACTTGCCCTCTCTCTCTCTTTCTCTCTCTATCTCTCTCGTCCGATGTTTATCTCTCTCTGTTGTTTCTGTGTATTTTCAGTCTTCAGTCTTTCAGTCTCTCCTGCTCTCTGTCTCTCTTTCTGTCTCTCTTACAATCTCTCTATGTTTATCCCTCTCTCTTTTCTCTCTCTCTCTCTCTCTCTCTCTCTCTCTCTCTCTCTCTCTCTCTCTCTCTCTCTCTCTCTATTTAATTGTATCTTGCTCTCTCTCAATAATAATTACGAGTGTTTGATTATGAGACAGCAATGTACAAAAACAACGCAGTTCTTTTATATTGTATGTGTGTGTGTGTGTGTGCGTGTGTGTGTTTAATAGTTAAGGGAAATGAAAGATTAAACAGAGTGCTTCAGCTTCACTTCAGTGAGCAGAGCTGTTTAGACACAAGCACACACACACACACACACACACACACACACACACACACACACACACACACACACACACGCACACACACACACACACACACACACACACACACACACACACACACACACACACACACACACACACACACACACTGATACACGAATATAACCAAAATTGAATTCTCTGTTTCCTCCCGCCTCTTAGCCTTTTCCTCTACTCCTTTCCCGTCGTCTCCTATCCCCTTCTCTGCTCTTCTCCCCCCGTCACCTTCCTCTGCTTTCCCAACTCACCCCCCATCCCTCTCCTCTTCTCTCCCCTGATCTCCTCCTCACCCATCTCCTCTCCCTCCCCTCCCCTCCTGTTCGAGTTAATACCATTGTTTTGTTATCTTAAACCACCAGAAGATTTGTGTTTGTGTCCCGTCCGATATAACTCTGCCCCGCGTGTCTTGAGTTCATGCTCTCTGCTAATCTAAATCCAGCGCAGCCGTAATGCATTGATGAATAAATAAAAAGATACATCTTAAGGCCCCGCTCTGCAACACAAAGAGATCTCTGATTTATACTTTATACTTTACACACGCGCACGCACACACATACACACACACACACACACACAAACGTACATGCACACACACACACACACACACACGCACACACACACAAACACACGTATACACTGTATGACAGACCTCCAGTAGGGAAACTCCAGCCCCTGGAAGGTCAGTGTGATATATATATAGCAAATACAATAAACATTTAGAAAATGTCCATAATTAAGAATCCAGAGGACTGTATAAGGCACAGCTGAGCAACACATGACTTTGTTCGTTCAACAAATCGTTTATTATGTTCGTACGCCCGGCCAAAAACTTGAGGCTAACGTCAAACCTGCCGAGGGTTTCTACAGCTCCTCATTAGCTAACGCTTTTCACGCTGCATTCCTTTCCTATATACGATCCCCTCGGAAGAAAACCAGATAAACTACTTTAAACCAAACACAGACTCAAGCAAAACATGACCGCGCCAACTTGGACTAAAACATTCGTGCTTGGCTCGGAACGCAGGATTAATCGCCGCTGCTCATTACGGCTAACAATGGCCGACCCCGAAAATCTGACACATCCGCCTGTTCCCGCTCATATTATGTCATTAGAGAGCAGCCGTCGCTAGGTGCCAACCAGCGAGCAGTTTACACTGCGGTAATCGTCTTCAAACAAGTCATTTGCCGGGGTAAACAATGCAATCAGCAGACAGATGCTGCATGGCTCCCCTGCACCACGGTGTCTCCTGCTCGCCCTCCGTGTCTCCTCACTCCCCCGGCAGCGTCACGTCTTACACCCCCAAGACAGAAGGATTTAACATCAACGTACGTGAGAAGGAGCTACGAGAGGAAGAGTTAAGGTGTCCAAAAGGGTCCACCCTTTGCTGAGTCATCCCGGTGATAAAGAACCGATAATTTTCCCACCGTTCCTGTTCTCGATCTTGTTTTGGCCCGTGACCCGTTTGTTTGGTTTGATCACTTCTGTGACCCCGACTTCTTTCATTTGTGTGCATCTGCCTCAACACACATGTTGTTTTGTTAAGCCAATCAACTTCTGCCTGTAATAGCAATGTCCTACTGAATGTATCTTCATATCTATAGCTGAGCAGAAAGTAATCTCCTACACACGAATATATTTGCATATCAGGCGACAATACCCAAATTGGGAATCGCTGGTTTTAAATTGCTAGGAGAATTAGTCAAATATGGTTCCAATACACGGGTGTAATGACGAAGAGCGAAACGGTTTGGCTTGTTAAAGATATGTACAACATTCCGCCATGTTGTTAAGTATATACCCAGCTGCAAAATGACATTGGTTAGAGGAAAGCACCACCAAAGGCTAAACAGTGATAGGAGGACTCGCTGTAATCAGCGACGCTAGCTGCAGAAGCAACATGTAATTGTGGTCCTGTGACCCAGAGGGCCCAGCTTACACCGAAGCCAGGAACTGCTACGCCTTCCATGACTGTGATCAGGACATCTGCTGCACTCTCATATGCTGTGGTCCACACCGTCTGTACGCAGCCACACACACACGCAAGCACACACGCACCCAAAAACACACACACACACACACACCACCACCACAAACACTCGTACACACACACACACAGACACACACACACACACACACACACACACACACACACACACACACACACACACACACACACACACACACACACACATACACACACACGCACGGAAGCACACTTATAAACACACAAGCTTATTGCCTTGTAAATAATTGAAAGTTCTCAAAACGTAGCTGCTAAATTACTAAATTACTAACAATAAAGACAACATGGAGACGTGATATGCGAAAGTAAGAGAGTGAAAGGTAAAAACACTGACAACAATGATACTTTCTCAAACACACTTACGTATATACACACACTCTCTCGCTCTCTCCTGGTCTTGTGACCCTTGAGGAGATGTTGTTCAGCATTCCTGTTCTGGAACTTTCTGTAAGTATTCACAGCCAATCCATCTCCCGGCCAACTAGTGTGTGTGTGTGTGTGTGTGTGTGTGTGTGTGTGTGTGTGTGTGTGTGTGTGTGTGTGTGTGTGTGTGTGTGTGTGTGTGTGTGTGTGTGTGTGTGTGTGTGTGTGTGCTGATAGCTTTCACATGTGCGAGTGGGGGAATAGCTCGTGCCCTTCTCCGGCCGCCTCGCGGCCCGGACTTGTGAAATAGTGAACGTGTTGACTTGATTTCTGACTACCGTTGAACCATGTCGTAGGGGTACTGTCATGGGATTGAATTCATCTCTTGAATGATATCTCTTTAGTTAAGATAGGAATGTGTTTTAATATCTTTGGACTAGCGCCACATCTCAAATTCTGTTACTGATCTCAAAGCATACATCTGCATGACCTTTCTTGGATGAGTTCTCAGACTTTTCAAATAAGAAAACTTTTCGAAGCTCTTTACTGTATTTCAGAATAAGGTTTAGGTACATGTACTATTAAAAATGCTAGGCCTACATTTTTTACCAAAGACAGTAACTATACATTCATATGAACGCATGAATCCTTATTACATCATGGTCAGAAATAGCCCAGGGTCCATCGTACGTGTCAGAGTTTAGGTTACAGAGTGGATTTTTGTCATCTGTGGGCTACGGTCGATTACCCTCTGTAAGCAGTGTCACTATCTATCTAACTGTCTATCTATATATCGAATCGATATGTATATCCGTCTGTCTGTCTGTCTGTCTGTCTGTCTGTCTGTCTGTCTGTCTGTCTGTCTGTCTGTCTGTCTGTCTGTCTGTCTGTCTGTCTCTCTGTCTCTCTCTGTCTATATCTTTATCTTTGACCTCTATCTTGCTTTTTCCTTTCACTTTTCGCTAAACCTTTAATTTGCTTTCTCTCTCTCTGTCTCTCTCTCTCTCTCTCTCTCTCTCTCTCTCTCTCTCTCTCTCTCTCTCTCCCTCTCTCTCTCTCTCTCTCTCTCTCTCTCTCTCTCTGTCTGTCCGCGGCCGTGTCTGTCATGGGTGATCATACATTGTCGTTGATTGAATTGATTCTTGCTCAGCCAGAAGGAAAGACATTGTCACGGCCGTATTCTTTCCTCATCAGCGGCCACTCAACCTTGCTCTCCATTTCCACGACCGTCCTTGTTAGCCATTAACTGCTCAACTTCCAGGGAAAGCCATTCATCGTCGTCAATATTACACTTCACTTTTACGTTTTACCTGCCGTTGACCGAGTTTATATTCTTACACAATGACTCCTGTGTTGGTCTGAAAAATATGGTATCCTTATAATAACACAGATCACATGCGTGTTAAAGAAACGATAGTTATAAAGTGAACAATGTTTCATCATTTGTGATATTATTCTTGAGATTTCTTTTCCACCACACTATTGAAGGGTACGAGTAATGTTATCTGCATACTTGAAATATCATTCAAGCATTTGTGGGCTACTATTGTACTATGGTTGGTTACATCTATTTTACAAGCCAAAACCCTGCTTTTTCTGACATTGGGGCCTGAATAACCTTCCCTTTCCCCAGTGGTAAAGTTAACAGGCCAACGCTGTCTTTCCACACAGAGTGCTGCTAGCTTGAGTGTTGTGTTTTAACTGCATCCATTCTCTGCTAAAACAGGTCCATAGTGCTCTTTTTCTTTAACTTTTGTCCCTCACATGGTTGAAAAACAAAGGCTGATTGTAGGACCTCAACAGCAAGACCACTCAAGCCTGTATTTGCAACGGTTT
>NC_044067.1:16572005-16599505 GCF_902167405.1 Gadus morhua | reverse complement strand
GTGTGTGTGTGTGTGTGTGTGTGTGTGTGTGTGTGTGTGTGTGTGTGTGTGTGTGTGTGTGTGTGTGTGTGTGTGTGTGTGTGTGTGTGTGTGTGTCTGTTTGTTTGTGTGTGTGTGTGTGTGCGTGTGCATGTTGGTACGCCCGTGAATCAGTGTGTATGTATGAGTTGGTTTTTGTGTGTTTGTGTGCGTGTGTGTGTGTGTGTGTTTGAGTGTGTGCCAGCCAACTGTGTGTAGTAATGAATGGCATGGCACAGGCATCAGTGAGGTGCCACCTTGGTTCTTAACCCCACTCTGTCATTTTCCCGGGTTCTGCGTTTCGATGCCACCGCCACCAGCAGAAAATTGAACACAGCAGTTTTAAAGAATCTTAAAATCTGTTTTTTCAGTTATTTTTAATATCAATTTATTTATTTATTTTCACATTGATTTGGAGTGTCTGCCAGTTTTGGTTTGAATCATTTTAGAACGAATTGCGTTCAACTGCAGAACACACAGCACTTTGCTGAGAGAGTGAGAGAGTACTGGAATCCCAAGCCAATTCCTCAAAATGTTCCCTCCTTCAGAAAATCTCCAAACAAATATTCCCATTCAGTAGTTCCCTACGACTTCCCCTCCCTCTGTGATTCAATCATGGTCTGCTCTACTCTCACATACTGTACTTCCAGTCGAGATAAACAGTGTGTTCTAACTGTCCATGGTTCTGTAGCCTCCGGTCTTCTAACCTGTTCTCATCTTGTTTTTTTATTTGCACAGAAACCACGACCATACCTGACCCAACCACACCCACCCCACCAAGACCAGAAGAGACCACCGCTCCAATGAGATCCGGTAAACAAAAACACTGCTACTACTGCAATCACTACTACTACCTTTTTGTCTACCATGCTGTTAGTAGTCTTTAGTTATTTACAGAAGCTTTTATCCCAAGCCAGGGCATCATGCTCTCTGGTGCCTACAGGTAGATCCTTTCAGCTGGGAGTTAGACACAGTAACCACAAGATTGCCCCCTTCACACACACACTTTCATGCACAGACACACATCCCCACTCGACTCCACTTCACCGTTTCAAGGTGTGTGGGCCCTCATTATGCCAGAGAGCCCCACGAGGCTTCTGGGATTTGTGGTTTTTCAGAGTTAGCTCCCTGAGGGGAACCCAAGTGAGAGAACGTCTCATTTAACAAGCATTCGTTACAGATGTTTTACAGAAGCACACACACACGCACACACACACACACACACACACACACACACACACACACACACACACACACACACACACACACACACACACACACACACACACACACACACACACACACATTTACATGCACCACAAATCTGCACATATTTAGACACATACAAAGACAAAAAAAATACGCACTCATACGCATATGCACACAGACAAATTCACCAACGTGCACGTTGGGGATGTAGAGTGATATGATTTTTATGGGCATATTTCTGCCATGCGGTAAAAAGGGGATTTTGATTAGTTTCAGGGTGTCGAGTGTACTGTTTGGCAACAGGTGGGGAATTGAAAAAATCTGCTTTCCAATAATTCTGCTGAATAGGCACAATGTGATGAGTTTCACAGAGTTATGATATAAATCAATGTATTAATATTTCCCCCTTTCTTTTTCTCTCTTCCTCCCCTACTTCCAACGATACTTTACTGTATTTTTTTTCTCTCTCCATCTATTTCGGTCGATCTTTATCTGTCTCTCTTCGTCTTCCTCTCTCTCTCTCTCTCGCTCTCTCTCTCTCTCTCTCTCTCTCTCTCTCTCTCTCTCTCTCTCTCTCTCTCTCTCTCTCTCGCTCTCTCTCTCTCTCTCTCTCTCTCTCTCTCTCTCTCTCTCTCTCTCTCTCTCTCTCTCTCTCTCTCTCTCTCTGTCTCTCTCTCTCTCTCTCTCTCTCTCTCTTCTTCTCTCACTCTCTCTATCTCGCTCTCGCTCTCGCTCGCTCTCTCTCTCTCCAGTCACCACTCCCTCTCTGTCGAGTGTGTGTGACTTCGAGCAGAACCTGTGTGGCTGGTTACCTGACCCGAGGTCAGGGGTCACCTGGTCCCTGCGCACGGCCAGCGGAGCGCACGGCCATGGTGGGCACGGCAACGTGGAGGCGGAGCTAGACAGTAAGTCACATGACTGGTCCTGTTGCTGAACAGTTTTCATTCAAGTACATAACTTACGAACAGTTTTATTGGGAATTTTCAGTTTTATCAAAGGTATTGTCAATGCAATTCAAGTAATGAAAAAATGAAAAGATTAACACGGTTTGGATTGATATGGTTGTGTCTGTTTGTGTGTGTATGATTGTCTATGTTCTAAACTTTAGAAGATAGAGAATCATACACACACACATACATACACAAACACACAAAAAAATACATGCACGCACACACAACCACACACACACACACACACCAGATCCTAGAAGTAATTATCCTCCAGCGTCGCTCCTTCCTCTCTCAACTCTCTGCTCATCTCGTGAGGGTATGGAAACTATGGAATCTTCTGGAAAAAGCTCTGCTCAGCTGATTGTAGCTCCGGGTTTGGCTCCCTCTGGCTCCCAGATATTCATCTCTGTGTGTGCGTGGAATGGATGGGTCATCAGATGGCCCGGCCACACTTAACCGCTAACCTTCCCTTCCATGTGGTTTCCCTTCCTCCCCACTCTCCGAGGGGAGGAAATCCAAGACGCATAGGGAAAGGGGGCCGATCCTGGCCTGCTAGTGAACCCCCCCCCGCCCGCCCACACACACACACACACACACGCGCGCGCGCGCACACACACACACACACACACACACACACACACACACACACATATGCCACTCCAGCGTGTCAAGGTGTGTGGGCCCTCATTATACCTGGGAGCCGAACGAGGCTTCTGGGCTTTGTGGTTTTTCAGCGTGAGCCCTCCTGCTATGACTGACTTCAAACCACGTTTACATTTAGCCATTTGACGCTTTTATCCGAAGCCAGTTCATATTTATTTAAAGTTAAAAAGCCCAACCTAGTTTCTTAAACATGCAGCCAGCGGACGGGGCAGTAGTGGTACATGGTGCAAGGTCAAACACGTGCTGCAGATAGCTCAGATTTCAAAGCGCTTTGCTTATTTAGCAGCGGGAAACCCCCCATACCAGCCGGGATATGTGTCTTGCTGAAGGCAGATGGCTTGGTTGGAGAAGGGACAGTAGAAAAGGTAGAAGTGGCTCGTTCCACAGGTTTACGCCTACCTTTATTCAAGTGGATCTCTCCATGCTGTGAGCCACATACTTCAATAGCATTGTTCTTTTGCGACCGGCGGGGTCCCCATGGAGATGAGAAATAACAACTCTGATGATGGAATAAAACCCCCAAAAACATTTCTGACCAATTGCACACAATGTTCACCTGTGGCGATTTTAGCGAGTTACATAATCAGAGGTGCAAGAAATGCAGAAAAATAAGTTTTGTGAGGTTTTTTCTTCTCTTTTAAGTATACTGCTTGCTTTATTTTAGGTCTTTGTTCTGTGTTATTCAGAGTGACGTAGGAACTCGAGGAAATTAGAATGAGATTATTTGATTAGATTATTATCTTTAAAATAATAATGCGTTTCACACAGTTTGGAGATATCAAACTTTGTATTGTAATCCGTTCTGGGTCATACTTTCTCATTAAGGGAGGAATTCGGTTGTGGATCTAAAGCGAGGATCATTATGTGTTGATTAATTAATTTGATAACGTGTAGAAACGACACCACAGAGAGCAGAACAATGATAATTGAAATATCGCTTGGCCCCATTTATCTGTCTGCTTCCTTCCCACAATGTCGCTCTCATTTCTGTCTCTGATATAATCTGTCACACCTCAAGACAAAACCGCAACACCTCCACAAAGTTAGAAAGAAAAAGGTGTAAATACCTTACCTTGTCAAACAGCTTCGGTCTTTAGGTCTGCAGTATCCACCTTGTGACTTCACTTGTGACATCACAGGTGCCAGTGATTAGCGCACCAGTCTGTAGACGGTGACTTCAAGGTTGACATCACAGGTGTGTAAGTGTTGGCAGGTTACATTTTGGTGTCTGTCTCACTTTAGGTATCAACGGCTTCTTACTGCTTAATAAGACTTCTATCCCATACTCTAAAACTAATTGAAGCTAATATCCCTCTTTGATAGTTATTAAGTTTATTTCAGAAGTGAGCTGCTTAACTTAATTTACTCCCCCCCCCCCCCCCCCACACACATACTCCTGTTTTCTCTTTTTGTGTTTCCCCTCCTCTTTACTCCTTGCTTGTTTTTCCCATCTGTCCATCTTTAACCAGAGTTAGGATGGAAAGGCTGTTTTAACCATCACCCATAGAGAAACATATGCTCTCTCGCTCTCTCTCTCTCTCTCTCCCTCTCTGGTTCTCTCTCACACACCACACACACACCACACACACACACACACACACACACACACACACACACACACACACACACACACACACACACACACACACACACACACACACACACACACACACACAGCCCAGAGCGATCAGATAGGTCAGATAACATATTTGACAGAACTGCTGCCTTAGCTTTCCAGCTCTCCCCGAGGCTACAGTAACACACACACACACACACACACACACACACACACACACACACACACACACACACACACACACACACACACACACACACACACACACACACACACACACACACACACACACACACAAACACACACACACACACAGTAAAAACACCCAAACTAACCAAGGTGGATCGACCTTAGCATTAAACACTCAAAGGTGTGTTTCCTATACAGACACATGCATACACACACACACAAAAGCACAGACACACACACACACACACACACAGACACACACACACACACACACACACACACACACACACACACACACACACACACATACACCTTGCCCTGCACCAAGGTTCTTGGTGTATCTGTTGGAGTCATCTTCTTTCTGCTCTACTGAGCAGGGCTTTCATAAACAGACAGGACTGAGACGTAAGTCTTACATCACCTTACCCTGTGTGTGTGAGTGTGTGTGTGTGTGTGTGTGTGTGTGTGTGTGTGTGTGTGTGTGTGTGTGTGTGTGTGTGTGTGTGTGTGTGTGTGTGTGAGTGTGTGTGTGTGTGTGTGTGTGTGTGTGTGTGTGTGTGTGTGTGTGTGTGTGTGTGTGTGTGTGTGTGTGTGTGTGTGTGTGTGTGTGCGTTAGTGTAATTGTCTTGGCCTCCTCCATTTACTTCTGCATTGGACAGTAAGTTGACATAAAGTCTTGTTCTGCAGAGGCATTAGTTTGGCTTTCTGTCTGGGAGCTGTCCTGTAGCACTAACCACATCCCTGACACTTGTCATTGAATACCCTTTTGATTCGCTAAGAGGCTCTACTGAACTGAAACACTTTACCAAACTGAACTCTTAACCAAAGGGATACACTTTAACACACTGAAACATGACCAAAATGAACAGAATTGTTTTACAAAGCTGCTAAACCGATTAGAAAATGTTGAGCAAACTGAAACACAAACTCTTTTCAAAACCGATACATTTTCAGTGAGGTATGTCATAGATCGATCAATCGACAGATAGATAGATAGATAGATAGATTGATTGATTGATTGATAGATAGTCTCACTTTCACAGATAACGGTATGCAAGCTTAGACGCAGACACATCACACAAGACCTAATAATACAATACAAGACAATGCAAAACACCCGAATACTAAATACACAGAAAAAGAGGGAAGTCCTTCAAAGACACCTTTTGTTTGTCACAAAGACAACCACTTGTTCTGTTACAACAAAAGAGAAGAAGGAGATTCTTCTCTTGGTGGTTAAGTCAATTGAAGTGAAAGCCCTCAAACCTGCGATTCAGCTCCGTTATTAAATATCAAAGGAGGGCTTTAACAGAGAGGGAGAGTGAAACTGACGGTCTTTGCGGTCACTAATGTGATAATGACACGTTCCACCTCCTCGCCACAAAGGATGATGGGAGTTACCTGACAGTCTCTCTTTTTATCTACCAAGATGTCAAACTGTCAACCCGTTGTTTTTTTTTAAAGTCACTGCAGCGTCCAAGCCTCTCCACCAGCTGAACCTCCCCCCAACCCCCTTCTCCCTGTCACCGTGGCAACGCCATGGGAGACAACACGAGGCGGTGATAATACCAGTGGCTACAGTAAAAAACCAGGGGAAAGCGCTGCTAAGTGTAATTACTTCGTGCTGTCGTGACTTCAGGGGTGATATCCAATCGTGGTTCTGTTGCAGGGTGCCTCTTCTCCCCCCCCCAACGTAGGCTTTTTCACGACGGGAGTCCACTCATAACCCCCCCCTTTGCCATTTCTTTGGCTTTAACACATTTATTTCCGCCACGTTCTCATAGCAACGTGGAACCTGTCGTGGATGAAAAGTCCCTCCTGTCGGGAAAAATATATATGAGCACAGACTCCCAACGTGCGCACGCCACACTCTTGGACTAGCGTGGGCAAAGATATAAATCACTAGTGTGAGCCCCCTAACTTGCAACGACACACTAACATCCACGCAAACACACACACACACACACACACACACACACACTGACACAACCCTCCGCCCACTCGTCCCCCCTCCCATGGTGGGCTGCTAATTAATTCCCCCCCCTCCGATGGCTGGCCAAGATCAAACACTCTGAGAAAGAGGAACTAGCCCTGTTCTCGAACTGTACCTAATGAGAGACGGACAGACGGGCGCAACGACAGACGGACGGGTGGATCAAGAGTTGGACAGATTTAAAGAGTGAGAGAGTAATGGAGAGAGGAATAGATAAAAACAGGTCATTTGTTTATCTCGCACTGTCCCCTACGCCCTCACCCTCTCCCTCCCTAACCTCTCCCTGGCCCTACCTCCCTCCCCCCTCCCTCCCCGAGGTGTCAGCCAGTGTTGTGTGCATTGATAAGCAGGCTGTTTGCAGCCCCAGCAGATCGCCCATTCTGCTCCTAATAGACAAACAGACTACACTGCTGCAGATGGCTAATGCTTATAGTTGTGCGAAGAGCGCTCTCTCTCTCTCTCTCTCTCTCTCTCTCTCTCTCTCTCTCTCTCTCTCTCTCTCTCTCTCTCTTTCTCTCATTCTCTCCTTTGTTCTCTCTCTCTCTCTCTCTCTCTCTCTCTCTCTCTCTCTCTCTCTCTCTCTCTCTCTCTCTCTCTCTCTCTCTCTCTCTCACTCTCTCGTTCTCTCTCACTCTCTATCACTCGCTTTCTCTCCCTCTCTCTCAATCTCCCTCTCTCTCTCTCTCTCTATCACTCATTCTCTCAGTCTCCCTCTCTCTCTCTCTCTCTCTCTCTCTCTCTCTCTCTCTCTCTCGCTCTCTCACTCTCTCGCTCTCTCTCTCTCTTTCTTTCTCACCTCTCACTCACTCTCACACTACCTCTCACTCGATCTCTCTATCATTCTCATTCTGTTTTATTTCTTGCCATTACATTTTCCTTCTAAACGTCCTTCATAAAAGTCAATTGGATTGGATTAATAATTGAAAGAGAAGTAAAGAACACACAAACACACACACACACACACACACACACACACACACACACACACACACACACACACACACACACACACACACAAACACGCATACAAACACATACACACAAACACACATACACACACAAACACATACAACACACACACACAAACACACACACACACACACACACACACACACACACACACACACACACACACACACACACACACACACACACACAAAACGCTGGAACTGTTGGTTGTGCTAAGTTGCCAAAATTGGACAATGGATGAGGTGGCAGTATTCATAACAAGCGTGGTTAAGGAGGTGTGTGTGTGTGTGTGTGTGTGTGCGCGGCGCAGGGTCTGTGTGTGCGCGGATCCAAGTGGATCACTTTATCAAGTCCATTAGGGGAAACTGAATTCAGAATCTTAGACATCCAATCGCTGTTGATTATGTGGTGCCTTCTGGCCCTAAAGATACGACCCCTGACCTCCTCCCTCCTCCTCCTCCTCCCTCTGCAGACTTCTCCGGTAACTACCTCCACGTGGACGCGGGGGCCCACACGCTGCGGCAGCGTGCCCGCCTGCTGAGCCCCGAGGTGGGGCCAGAGCTGGGCCCGCTCTGCCTGCTCTTCTACTACCAGCTCCAGGGGGAGGCCATGGGGAGCCTGCGGGTGCTGCTGAGGGACAACGACGACGAGGAGACCCCCATCTGGCAGCTGAAGGGGGAGCAGGGCCCCCACTGGAGGGAGGGACGCACCATCCTGCCCCAGAGCCCCAGGGAGTACCAGGTGAGTGGTGCTGAGCGGAGGGTGGTGGTGTGTTAGACCCAGGGGAGAGGGCCAGCTCTGAGGGGGGAAGCGTGTGAGAGATGCGTCCCTGTTGACACTGGATCACATGTGGGCTGCTGAAAGGTATTGATTGTCTCACACTTCTCCCTGGTCTCTCCCCCCCCCCCCCCCCATCCCCTCCAGGTGGTGTTTGAGGGCTTCTTCGAGCATGGCACCAGAGGGCACATCAGGATAGATAACGTCCAGATGAGCAGCAGCATGGACCAGGAGCAGTGCACACGTAAGACTGATCTCTTCATTCCCTCACACATTCCTCCTCCTCTTCATCCATCCATGTATACACCCATCCATCCATGCATCTACTGCATCTACGATTGATCCAGTCCTCAGTTCATCAATTCATTGATATTTCAATTAATTCACCCACTCATCCATCAATCCCTACATTTTTCAGTGCATTTATGTGTCAATTCATCAGTTAATTAATCCATCCATCTAACTCTTCATCAATCTGTCTACTCATGAATTCCATTCCTCTATAGATCCATTCTGGCATCAATCTAACTATTCATCCATCAATTAATCCATTCATTCACCCATTTCTTTATCCATTCATCGTCTGTCATCGTCTGTCTGTCTGTCTGCTGTCTATCTGTTTTAGGCAATCCAATCGTCAGTTGTTTCTGTCTTGTTCGCCTTCACAGCTTCACAGCTTGCTCCCAAAAGACCTCTGAGCTATGTTCTCACTAGAGACCAGAGAAGGAGAGCGAGTGTAAAATATTGTTCATAATGTTTTCCCGTTCACAAAACAACAAGAGAAAGTAGGCCAAACGCAGCCACAGGCCATGGATTGTAATCTATCTTTCATTATATCGCTTTCTCTCTTTTTCTTCATCACCCTGGTTGCTCTTCAGTCCTCCTTCCTTCCCTCTCTCTCTATCGCAACATATTCTCTCAATCTCTCTGTCGCTCACTCTCTCTCTCCGTCTCTCTCTCTCTCTCTAACAGTCCATTTCTCTCTCACCCTCCCAAGTTTTTTTGTTCTCTCCCTCTTTCTCTACTTCAATATCAATTTATTTGTCCTATTATAAACAAAAACAAGCTATAATATAATAAAACTGTACGTGTGGGTGCGTGTGTGTGTTCGTGACACAAGCCCTGGAATGTGTGCGCACGTGCAGTGAGCGTGTGATCCATAAATGTCATTGCTTTTCCAGTAAACAACACTAATCTAAAAGCAACAAGCCTCCAGATACGCCACTGGAATCACCGACCCCGAGACGTATAATTATAACGTAATCACAGGGCAGTGTGATATGAAACACAGCCGGACATCATGACTCCACACTCAACGGAAACGAACGCATTCGCTCACAAACAGCACAAACGCTAATCAAAGACGCGCACGCGAGTTTGCGCGTCTCGACCGTGTACACACATGACCGCGCACGTCGGCCTGTGAGCCGGTCTGTCTGTCCGTCTGTCTGTCAGCCTGTCTCTCTGTTCTCCTCACATCTGTCTCAGATTTTCTTGCCGTTTTGGTTTTTCATTTTCCTTTTTGGTTTCCCGCTCCGTCACCTCCACCATACACCAGGTCGTACGCACTTCAGTAAACCGAACTTCTGTGGACCCTGTCCACCTCATTCGCCCTCTCTCCGTCCCTCTCTCCCCCCCCCCCCCCCCCCCCCCCCCCGCCTCTCCCCCTCCGAAAACCCTCTCGTACTGTTCCCCCACTGCTTTTTCTCTGAGTCATCCCGCCATTAATTCTGTTGCCATTAACCTCGGGCGAGGGACGGAGATAGATCATGACAGAGAGAGCAAGGATGAGGTGACAGGTTGGAAGAGAGCGAGGGTAGGGCAGAGAGATGATGATGTGAGGGAGGAAGGGGAAGGCAGAAAATATATATATAATAAAAAGAAAGGTCAGCATATTGCTATGTGTGTGTGTGAGCAAGAGATTGAACATGTACAATTTCAAGAATTTGGCAATTCTAACCCTAACTCTCTCTCTCTCTCTCTCTCTCTCTCTCTCTCTGTCTCTCTCTCTCTCTCTCTCTCTCTCTCTCTCTCTCTCTCTCTCTCTCTCTCTCTCTCTCTCTCTCTCTCTCTCTCTCTCTCTCTCTCACGAGCAGAGCCCTTCCCAGCCTTCCCTCCAGACATGACTGGTAAGTTCCATTTCCGGTTTCCCTGCTGGACCTACTTCCTGTACCAAACTGTCTGTGCTTCCTGCCTGTCGCTAAACTGAGCTTGCATTGCTACTCTGGGTCAGGGGCACCTTGTTTTGGTCTGTCCTACCCCTTGCTGACACATGTGTGTGAGGGTTGAAAAATGGGTGCTGAGGAGGCTGAATATCGGAAGAGCTCGCCCATATTGGTGTGGTGCAGAGGCTGTGATGGTTGGGTTTAATGCCTTCCTCGTGATACCCCTCTCTCTCTACCTCTCTCTCTTCCTCTTACTCTCCACCTCTCTCTCTCCCGTCTCCCTCTACCTCTCCCTCTACTTTTCTCTCTCTTCCTCTTTTTCTCTCACATCTTTCTCTTTTGTCTCAAATTCAAAATACCCCCCCTCCCCATCTCTGTGACATTGGCACAAGGAGAGAGAGCACCTAGCCATATATCGCTCCAGCATGGCTCCCCCTCTGCATGCTGGACTGAGGCCTTGTTCCTGCGTACCAACCTCCCACCCGCTCTCTCTCTCTCTCTCTGTGACAGCTATTGAGTTATGGAGGTATTGACTGCGAGGCATCCGTCACAAACAGGTTCACCGTCAACATCGGCGGCTGTGAATTATTCATCAGGCACCGGCGCCAATACATCGTTAGGGGTGTGGCCTGGTCCCGAAGGCCCGCCAGCGATCTCCACTCCTTGTTGTTCTCACTCGCGGTGCTGTTTCCCAACGTAAAAATGCTCTCACGTCTCTGGTGAGATGATGAGGAATCTGTCGACGGCGGCGGTGGAACGTTTCCTAATTTAGCAGACGGTTTGGATCCGAGGAGATGCATGTCATTAAGGAGCAGGTGGTAGGAGCTGAGGCCGTCTCGCCGTGGAACGCCTACACGACGGCTGGGGACATCGGGGATCGAACCCCCGGTGCCTCTGGGCTGGCGGTCGATCAGTCTAACCGCCGGGCAGTGCTGTGTGTAACAGCCGAGGCCACACCTTGAGGCTTGCGTCCAATCAGCTGTTGGAGTGACTGAGTGTCTGGGGGACGCGCGGCGCTCTCTGATGGTAATATATGTACGACCGCGGGGGCCGCTTTCTGCCGCGGTGATGTTTAGTGATGCCGGGCCTGTGGCGGGGACACACACACACACACGCACACAGGGATGATTCTAAACAGGGATGGCTGCTTTATTGCTGTGTATGATAAATAAAGGACCACTGGAGCCGGGAGGACAAAGCGCCCTGGGTTTGATACACACTTTCTCCAACTGTTTATTAAAATCGCTCCATCAATTTAATTTAATTTAAGCTCTTTGCTATCTCTGATCCATCCTCTGCCCTCGCACCATATGTGGAGACTGAACCGTCGTAGATTACCTTTCTCTCTCCCTCACTTTCTTTCCTCTGCCATTATGCCTTTCCTCTGCCCAAAATTCCTCGGCCCCTGCAACTCTTTGCTTCTCCGGTGGTTCCTTTCTCTCCTGTGCTTTCCGTTCCTTTTCCTCTGCTTCATCCTCCCCTCCTCCATCCCCATTCCCTCTGTCTTCTTCTTTATTCCCTTCTCTTCTCTCCCCACCTTGGTGTGTGTTGGGTTTATGTCAAGTAAGCAGTAGGTCTGTGTTGGAAAAATATGGAACCCTTTCATTCTTCTTTTATTTTATTCTCCTTGCTTGTCAAGACAAACAAACAGACGACAAACAAACAGAACCCTATACTTGTTGGTGCAGATTGTTGGTGGTCAAAATGACTGCCCTGAGGTCAGTTGTTATAGAGAAACCAAACAAGTTATTTGAGAACAATATCAGTGTATCACAGAAAAGGTTTATTTTTGTGGGATTTATTTTTCATCTTTATTGCTCCCTCTAGTATACTTTATTGTTATTGAGCTTCAGTGTTATTGTGTATAATTCAACAGAACTTACTTATATCTTCAATCATGTGGTGTATATTGTGTGTGTGTGTGTGTGTGTGTGTGTGTGTGTGTGTGTGTGTGTGTGTGTGTGTGTGTGTGTGTGTGTGTGTGTGTGTGTGTGTGTGTGTGTGTGTGTGTGTGTGTGTGTGTGTGTGTGAGCATGTTGCGTGCGTGCGTGTGTCTCTTTGTATGAGTGTGTGTGTGTGTTTGTGTGTGTGTGTGTCTGTGAGATTAAATACTGTCAGGATGCAGAGTAGATATTTGGCATCTTATATTGTCTTTCCACTGCACTAAAATAGAATCAGTCACTGAAAAAATACCTCTTAGTTCATTTTGGCTCAAAGTCTAAGTCATTAGACAAATTGGGCTATGATGACAGCTAGCATTGCTAACTGGTATCGTATAGCCTTTACTCACTCATCGCAGAAGCGAGCGATGCTAACTGTTGATGTTAAATAGTATCGTATAGCTTGTACTCACTCATCCAATAAGCGAGCGATGCTAACTGTTGATGCTAGCTGGTATCGTATAGCCTGTACTCACTCATCTCATAAGCGAGCGATGCTAACTGTTGATGCTAGCTGGTATCGTATAGCCTGTACTCACTCATCTCATAAGCGAGCGATGCTAACTGTTGATGCTAGCTGGTATCGTATAGCCGGTATCCACTCATTTCATAATACGGTCCAGAGAGGTTTGCTAATTATGTGTGAAAGAACAGTGAGACCAATGGAAATGGATCTTATTTCTTATACGATGGGGTAGCCAAAGTTGAACATGTTGAGAATATACTAAATATGTGCCAGCGGTTTAATAGCTGGGCGGTTGTGGTCAGCATTGCTTGAGCTAGATTTGTTGAGCAACATAACAGGACTTTTGTTCCTTAAATGTTGCTTTGATATGCTATGATAAAGTCTATCTATCCTTTAACTTTACAGATGAAATGAATTGTTGCTCGGGTTATTTCTTGATCTGTCTCAAGCTGTTCCGTGACAACAGAAGGAGATGCATTTAGTTTAAACATTCTTAAAAAAGAACGTAATATACTCAAAATACACAGCGTATGCCGGTTAGACCTACCTCAAACCCAAGCATGTCCTTGTCCAGTTTGTAATTATGGTTCATCGGTTGCGCCTTCTTTTAACTGCAGTAAACCCAGAGCATCTTGACCACCATGGAACTTTGTTGGATCTCGATCGAGAAAGCATTTGGCTTGTGGCAAGAAATGGCTGGCAGTCTGACCGATTTTGCATGATGGTGCAAAAGCGCACACACACACACACACACAAACAATAGCGAGTATATTATGCTAATTTCCCACAAGGAAGAATTCTCTCACAACCTGACCCCCCACGGTTAATCCTGCATTAAACGCACCTTATCCCATGAAACAGGAAATCTCCTCTATCAAGAGGGTTTCCTGCACATAGATAGATTAGTGTTCATGGAGGAAAGTTAAAAGTGTCTTTTAATCCCTTCTTCAACGGGCCACTCTGCAACAGAGCTCCCATGTAGTTTTCTCTCTCACCAGAGTACCCGCTCAGATCTGAAGAAGCATAAAAGGGTGGATGTTTTAGTAAATGTGTGGCGAGGACGACAGCGCAGGCTCTCTTAACGCACAGCTTTACAATCAGAAGGCAGAGGAGACTGTGAGCGTGCTCCAGGTTCTGAGTCTCTATGGTGCGTTTGAATGCTTTACTTTTATCCACTTTTTCCTTCTGTGGTTCAGTCTCTTTCATTAGACTTATTTTTTTCTCCTTTCATTTAATGCAGGATTAAATATATCATCACTGGATTACTCCTTCTCATGCTCTCTGGCCCGGCTCTGTCTTTCTCTTCCTCGTTCTCTCTCTTTCTCTCTCCCGCTCTCTCTTTTTCTGTCTCTGTCTCTGTCTCTGTCTCTCTCTCTCTGTCTCTCTCTCTCTCTCTCTCTCTCTCTCTCTCTCTCTCTCTCTCTCTCTCTCTCTCTCTCTCTCTCTCTCTCTATCCTTCTCTGTCTCGGTCGCTCTCCCTCCTCTCTCTCTTCATCTCATGTTGGCTCTTTCACCTTTCACTTGTGATTCCTTTTCATTCCACTTTCTGCTGGCTTCCTCTGCGTTTCTCCTCTCTTCTCTCTCGGTTCCATTTCTTCGTTTTAACTCCAGCCCAACGTCCCACATATCTTAAAACAATGACCTCACTGCCCCTCCGCCCACACTGCTCCTCATTCAGATCTGGAATGATGCGTTCGCTGCCTAACTACGGCTTTGCACCGACCAATCAAATCCTGCGGTTTCAGCATGGCATGACTCTGTAAATGTGCAGCTAATGCCTGCGCTTTCCACGTTGACAAAAGCACTACGTGTCACAGATTATAAAATAAAGTAGTAAGCAGTATGCAGTTGACCTTATGAGAATTGTTGTCCTGAGCTAAATGTACAACACCATTTTGATTGCTGGTGCTGACGTGTCTAAATGTATTAATAAAGAGGCTCCTGATTATGTTTAAAGAAGTTAACATTCTGCCTAGCAACCTTCACACGTCAGACATTAACATTGAACTTGTCAACTGCGGGACAGATCTGCTCACTGATCCCATTGCTTATTAACTATAACTTCCTAGCTGCTTAGTGACTGTAATGCAGTCATTATGAACTTTTTAGGGCAGGGTATTATAAGCAACCGTGCACCCTGCATAGCTGCCTGACCCCGCCGCTAGGCCCACCTGTAATGTGTCCTCCTGCCCTCCAGGGGGAGCCATGTGTGGGACGGAGCCCACCGTGAACACTATGGCGGCGCGGTCCGCCCCGGCCTATTGGTTCTTTGTGTTGGTGGGGGGCGGGGCCCTGTTGCTGCTCACCGCGGTCACGCTGCTGACGGTGCTGTGCTGCCATCGCTGCTACCTGGCCAACAAGAAGCAGAGCAGGACCACCTGTAGCCACCTCCACCACCACCACTCAGTGCTGTACCACGACAACGAGCTCCGCCCCCTCCACCACCAACACGCGTACCAACAGCCCCAGGGCCCGCCCGCCTACCCGGGGTACCGCCCCAGACAGCCGCCCCAGTCCCTGCAGCAGCAGCAGACTCTGCAGCAGCTCCCCGCCCCCGGCCCGCAGTGCGTGTTCCTGCCCAGTGCCCCCGCCCTGCCCAGCCTGGAGTCCATGCTCAACATCCGCTTGGACAAGGACGAACTGTACGACTCTGTGTGTTAAAGATCGGCTGCTACTGCTGCTGTCTGTGGCGGCGGTGGCGCTGGTGGACATGTTCAGAGCATTTTTAGCCTCCTGTTTCGAGAGGGGTATCCCTTGGATACAAAGGGGTCGAAGGTCGGTGGGGATCCCTGGGTTGACCCGTAGAAGGAAGGGATTGTCACACTGACGTGTGTTTTGGCGCACAGAACTGCAGTACTCCCTGTACACTCAGGGGGGCGTCGAGAAAAAGTGCTACAATGCACCATTACGAGTGAGACTTGATGGGACGTATCACAGCTATGAGTAGTTTTGAAGTGTGTGTGTGCCGGTGGGGAGAATTTATAGATAGAGAATTAAAATGACACAGTGGTTGATGCGCCGTAGCGGTTAAACAAAGACCATACGATTTATTGATGACAGGGAGCAGCTGGGCATGCAATGAACAGATGGACTGACACTGGCTTGATGTTGGCACACACACATTCATACACATACACATAGACTCTCACTCACACACACACACACACACACACACACACACACACACACACACACACACACACACACACACACACACACACACACACACACACACACACACACTCACATTTTCCACACCTGACAGGTAGGTTATTCATAGAGGAGTAAGACACACCTGTGGGGGGGATTTGATATTTTCTTGGACGTGAAGGATTTTCTGAAAAAGAGATGCCCAGTCTGATCTGTGGCTTGTTAGCTGTCAAACAAGGAACTAGACACGCCATGTTGTTTTTAGGAATTAACTAGAGGATGGGATGGGCTGGAAGGGGGAGAGAGAGAGAGAATACATTTGTGTGTGTATGAGTATGACACTGCACAATACAGCCACTTTGGGACAGTGTGTACAGACAAGTGTGTGTGTATGTGACTGTACGTGTGCTCATCGTACCTTCAAACAATGTGTGGTTGTATTGTTCTGGGGGAATCTGGCTCCCTCAGCCATGACATATAGTATATCAAGATATATAAAAGAAAACATTTTCCCGATGCTTTTACCATTTGTGCCATTTTTTTGTGCTATTTCATTCGGATTGAAAACCCAATTTTTTCCCTTCTCTCATAGAATGCCCTTTCTGCTTTATTATCCTAATGCATTTTCAGCTGGTTACTGCTTATGTAGCCATATTGTGCCCTTTCAGACTCTCCCTCTGTCTCTCCCTCTCTCTCTGTCTCTGTCTCCCCCGTCTCCCCCTCTCTCTCTCTATGATTTACATATAATATGCGTCAGTGTGGCAGCTTAATGCCTCACCCTAATCAATGAGGGTCTTTAGCACAAACACAGAAATGATATATGATACGTGTTTATGTTGTGCTGCCGTTGCAGGTTTACTCAAATGGTTCTTTATTTCTTTCTGTCTTTCTCTATTTATTTCTGTCTTGTTAGCCTTGCACACACACACACACACACACACGCACACGCACACACAAAACAATACACGCACACACATACACACACACACACACACAAGCATAGTCTCTACCAAAGTCCCGCTTTACTCTCACACACACACACACACACACACACACACACACACACACACACACACATCCACACACACACACACACACACACACACACACACACACACACACACACGCGCACGCGCGCACACACACACACACACACACACACACACACACACATACAAACACACTCTCTAAAGTCCCAGCTCTCTTTCTCTCTTTTTCTCTTTCTTTCTCTCTTGCTCACTCTCTCTCACACACACACACACACACACACACACACACACACACACACACACACACACACACACACACACACACACACACACACACACACACACACACACACACACACACACACACACACTGCCCCCCTGTCGATTTCGGCTCGATTTGGAGCAGGCGTTGGCACCTTGTCACACAGTGCTTTTAAATCAGCGGCCCACGCCTCTTACGTCTCCGTCACAGATTGCTTTGAGACCCTTTAATATTTCTAATTAGTTAATGGAACACATTGCCTTTATGAAATCCTGCAGTAAGCATTTCCAGGCTGGCTGTTTTTTCCTTCCCCCGTCCGCCCCGCGTCTCCCTGCCTTCCCTCCGCTCCTCCTACAAAATATTAACGAGTGTAAGCACTCCACGGGGTCCTCGGCCCCTTCAGGACGGGGGCACACCGTGCTAAAGAGCCATCCACAGCTGTGCCTGAATAGAAAAAAAAGAATAGAAAAAGTCCCCGTCCCCCCCTTTTCATTCTTGCGGTTAGTAATTGGCGAGGGGGGGGGGGGGGGGGGGGTTTAATCTGCTCTGGGCTGCGAGCGCTGCTTCCCTCTCCGGGTGCTCCGCCCGCCGGCTCACCGCCAGCGTCGTTAGAAAGTGTTCAACCGTCTTCCTCCTCAGAGTTTAGCTCCTTTACTTTCTATCTGCTCGCTTTCATCATCTCCGCCTCTCGTCGCTGGGCTTTTAACATATTGCTGGGGAGGGGGGGGGTTGGGGAGGGGGGTTCAGACACGTGCCAGGTGAGAAGGTAGCCTGGGGGCTGTAAGGGAAGTGGGGGGATGGTCTTTGGGTTAGCGTGGTACCCCACCCACAATGAGATCAGACCCAGGGAACACAGACGGCTCAATCAGGGTTCAGGCCAGCTCCTTTGGATGGTGCTGCATTTGATCAAACAGATGACTGGAGATGATTCAACGTTCATGCCTGTAATATAAATAGATGGAGGCTCCCGCTCCTTCTGGGTGGTGGTGGTCGGGGTGGGAGGTTGATGCGCGTATTATGCAGGAATGATGGCGAAATGTAATTCATGTTAAGTATATGTTTAAAGACCCCCCCCCTCAGGACATAATGAAGTTCGTAATCTGCAGGAGTGCACTGATCATCTCTCTCTCTCATTCACTCTCTCTTTCTCACTCTCATCGCTCTATCTATCTCTCACACTCTCTCTCTCGCTTTCTCTCCAATGTGCACTCAGTCCTTCTGGTTTAATATGGCTGCGTTAATTATCTCTCGCTAGCGCTTTCTCTCTACCTCTATATTTTTCGCTGTCGCCCCTAGTTAAATATGGTTTTGTGAGCTCTCTTCCTGTCTTTTATGATCTATCTAGTTTCATCTGGTTTTGTCTGGATCAACTGCCTTGTTTTATTTGACAATGTTTTGTTGTTTGTTTTTCACTACCAGAATCACTGTTGGTAACCTATAACCTTTGACCTTACTTCTAAAAGATGAGGCACATCCGATGATTGCCTATCTGGTGTTTACAGTCCTATTCTTATTTTGTGACTCTATGCCTTATTTGAAGATGTTGATATTGTTCTTATTTCGTAAGTATTGCTCTAAGAGTGTCTTGTGCACGACTGACAAGGGTTAGAGTCAGATATGATGTATGACATATCTATAACTGATCATATACGGCATAATGATGATACAGGGGATTTGGTTGAGTGCTATGTATGCACCCACCAGCACAGCTCTTTGATAAACTGGAAGCACTTTGGTCTGCCTTTGTGAATGTGAGGCCTTGACTCTGACCAGCTCCTCAGCAACCTGATTGTTGATACCTTTTTCATACTGTTATCATTCATTTTCACTAAGTGGCCTCCAAATAATAAGTCCCAAAAAGTATTGTCCGCCTGACTTACTGATACTTAATGTAGTGTTACCCACTGAGCGATGAATCATTGCAATAACTTAGACATACGTCAATCAATTATTGAAATGAGCATTGACCTTGGGCTAAATAATCAAGGTGAGGGGTTAAAGGTCATTTTTAGGTTTGATATTTGGCAAATCATGGTTTATGTATCTTCTCCTGTTTCAACTTTGATTTGACCTCACCGTATTTCATCTTTGTTAATTAAGAAATTGTAAATTTTGTCTATTTTCCATGGCATTTAAGTGCATTTATTTGTATTTGTATGTTTAAAGTGATTGCGGATAACTATAGATACCAGTGCCTGTATATTCTTACAGTGTTTTATGAAGAAATACGTCTTTATCGCACTTAGGGAAACGAAGTCGAACACAGTCTTTTTTATCTCCATCAAATTAGTTTCTCATGCCTTATCTTTTGAATATTTATTACTTTTTATTTTCATAATGCAACAATGGTTCCTTTAGCACTGGAAGCAACCTACTGTCTGCTGCCCCTGGATATTGCTCTTTTCTTTGAAAAAGAGCAAAATTATAATATAAATGTCCTTAAATAGAGGCTGATTTGAACCGAATGGAGCACCAAACCCTGCCTGGTCTTGCACCTCAGCCCGTCCTAGAGATATGAAGCTGTCTTCTAGCCTGTTTACATGCTGTGGTCTTGGAACTAAAGTAACTCAAATGTACGGAATGGAATGGTAATAAAATGTGATATTTTTCTATGAAACACCTTGAATGGGTTTATTTTTGAAGGGAACTTTCCTTCCCCCCGCTCTGTCGGTCCCTCTCCCCCCCCCCCCCCCCCCCCCCCCCTCTCTCCCTCTCTCTCTCTCTCTCTCTCTCTCTCTCTCTCTCTCCCTCTCTGTCTCTCCCTCTCTCTCTCTCTCTCTCTCTCTCTCTCTCTCTCTCTCTCTCTCTCGCTCTCTCCCTCCCACCCCCCTCTCTCTTTCTCTCTCTCTCCCCCTCTCTCCCTCTCTTTCTCTTTGAATGAATGAAGATCTAGACGATGCTTATCACATAATGAAACTCTCTGGATAAGGGTCAGGCTCGCTCCTATCTCTCTTTTTTGATACAGCAAATAAGGGGAATAATGGCGGCTTCCCGCCACGGTACAGAGGACTCCCACCGAGCGTCACTCAGGTGTGCTTGATGCTGTCGAGTAAATACCTCCCTCTAAGAAGTGGTTTCGGTGTAAAGAACTGTGTGTGAGGTGGGCGTCAGATAGCCATCGCTTGGCAGCAGATAGGGTAGTTTGACGCCTTACCGGGCCGCGAAGGCATGCTCTTGACATAACACGAGATTGGGTCCGGGAGTTATCACCTTCTGTTGTTGACTCTGTGAAGTTCTCTGTGCTCCCCTGTTCTCCTCAAGGCTCAACCTTGTTTTCCTTTCTCTCCTTGGCAGATCCAAGACCTATTGACTTTGGAAAAGACACTGTTTTCAACCAGAAACCCCGCTTCAACGGAGGTGAGGCTCCGGTTACAACGCAAACACTTAATCGCGCCACCTCCTCTCCTCTCCGCATCAATCCTCTTCTCCCTCGCCGCTCTCGGCCACCTTCTCCTCCTCCTCTCTCCTTCACTTCTTCCTTTCTGTTGTTCATTTTCACAGTAAGATTACATGGCTAGGCCGGAGAGAGTCCTCGATAAGCCTCATTAGGAGCAGGCTAGCATTAGCTCTGTTTCAGGACTAATTCTACACTTCTCCTTCGTAGAAGTAGCCCCTGAGCAAAGCTAATTCTGCATAGCACTAGCCCTGGAGCAGCGTTAGGTCAGAGAAGGGCTAAAGCTATGCAGTTTTAGCCCTGGAGCAGAGCTAAAGCTACATAGCGTCATCCCAGAAACAGAGCTAATGCTACATCGTGTGAACCATGCTGTCCAGCTTTGCCTCTGGCTCTCCATGTTTAAGCTTTGTTACAACAAAAACCAAGCCTCTGGCTACATACAGAGTCAGGTCTATTTAAGTGTGTGTGTGCGTGTGCGTGTGCGTGTGTGTGTGTGTGTGCGTGAGTGTTTGAGAACCAAGAAAGACAGGCACGTTCCCTCTGGGCATCTGGGAAAAAAACCTGCTGTCTCTAACAATCAGTTTATTTCATGTGTATGTGTGGCTGTGTGTGTGTGTGTGTTGCACACTCCTTAAAAGGAGTTTAATCAAGTCTCTTGACGGGAACAACAGAGAACACTTCGTTCTCGGCTTCAATCTTACTCTTATTTACTATGTTTACTTCCCTAAATGCAGTCCTTTACTGGCTTGTTCACGTGTCTAATACATAACACATTAGACATTTTGTGGGATAGCTTAGCGTGATTTTTTTTGTGTTTAAAATCGTTTAAGCTATGGCCCTTCGTAGATCACTATGCATTATTCATGTGTTATTAATAAAGAAAGAAAGACTTTCACAATGTTTGCAGTCCACCTGCTGCAAGATGGTCTAGCCCCTACCTCTAGTCCTTACCTACATGTCATTTAATCAATCCACTTTGTTGAGCAATTGCAGCATGCTCTGTATATATTCTGTTATATTGCAGTCCCTATACTTGCCAATAGCTGACTGTGCACAAGGACCTGCGTCTGGTTACTGACTAGTGACACTGAGCTCACAACATGGTTCACATCAGTTTGTCGGGATTCACAAAAGGCTGCCTCCAAAAGATTATTGAACACAATGTTAAAATGAATCCACTCCAGTTTGAGAGGAATAGAACCCTCTGCTAAACACCAAGTACCAAACGTTAACCCATCCTCCCCCCCCCCCCCCCCCCCCTTCCCAGGCTACGTCTTTCCGGGATGGCCGCCCTCCTCTTCCACCCCGTCGTCGGCGGACCCGCCCTCGGTGACCCTGGTGTCGGAGAAGGACAAGGACAACGCCTGGCTGTACTCCCTGGACCCCATCCTGCTCACCATCATCGTGATGAGCTCCCTGGGCGTGGTGCTGGGCGCCGTGTGCGCCGGCATGCTGCTCTACTGCACCTGCTCCTACAGCGGCCTGTCCTCCCGCTCCTCCACCACCCTGGAGAACTACAACTTTGAGCTGTACGACGGCATCAAGCACAAGGTGAAGATCAACCAGCAGAGGTGTTGCTCTGAGGCGTGAGCGGGCGGGCGGACAGAGCAGCCCCCCCCACCCCCACCCCACGGGGGTCTCATGGTGAGGGCTGAGGGTGGAGGAGTGGATGGTTGGACAAAGGACTGATGAAGGGGGAGGAGGGCGTGGATGAGGGAAACGTCCGACATGTGTTTGCTACGTCTGCTCCTGTGATTGTAAAGGATGGGAGTCCTTTTTTGTGTACGCCTCATGATGGAACCGAAGCAGCACTACTTAGATGAGTCTCAACGGCCACCTCAACCAACCCGCCCAATTGCTGGCCCCTCACCCCGCAAGGCCCCGCTGGTTTTGATGTCCGAAGGGGGAGAACTTTTGAATGCCAACCTCCTCCTTCTCCTTTGCTGTT
Organism: Gadus morhua; assembly: GCF_902167405.1. Lineage (NCBI taxonomy): Eukaryota > Metazoa > Chordata > Actinopteri > Gadiformes > Gadidae > Gadus > Gadus morhua. The sequence continues at coordinate 16,576,847 of NC_044067.1, read as the reverse complement.
GATGTCTGATGGGGGGGAAAGACTTTGAGCTCTGTTAAACCCTGACCTTCTCATGTGCCAAGTGTATGGAGTCCCACCCCCTCCCCCTCCCCCCTTGCGCCTGCCCACCCTCACCTGCTTTTAGGCCTCAATCGGGGTGGGGGAGAGTGACTGGATGGATTACCCCCTCTTGCCAACTCCCCAGCTCCTCCTCTGCCTGCAGGAGAGAGTCTGCTTGATGATTAAAGAATAAAAAAGCCTGTGAATGAATGAAGGAATGAATAACATGAATGACAACTTGAACGACCAGCATTGAAATGCAAACCCACCGGCCAGCAGAAGTCGGTAAAATTGTGACAATCTGGGTGCTTGGACCTTGGGCTAACATGCCAATAGAGTTCTCCAGTAGAGTTCTCCAGTAGAGGTCTCCAGTTTAGTTCTCCAATAGAGCTCTCTGATAGAGGACTCTGACATGGACTTTCTTGGAAAGAACTAATGCTAGTAGTCCTCATCCACTTGAATTTCAACGTTTGCCAATGATGACGAGAAGAAAGATTCAAAGGTCCACCTCAGACTGCAACGGAAGCCTTTGGTACTTCTCCCAATGGACCTTTTAGTGTGGGTTCATTCCATTCAACTCCATATCAAACGAATGCCTATCCCCCTCGCTTAAACATGTCATGATAATGACAGTAACCACAACATTTATAACAACACAACTCAAACGAATCCAGATTTCTGAGAGTGAAAACCTGATGAAATGATGAAACATCGATGTCTGTTTGTTTGTTGAAGGCAGTTAATAAATATGAGTTCTATCAGTTTGAAAAGCCGGGAGTACATTAGCATGTCGGTTAGCTTACTAGCGGTGCTCGCTCGCTACTTGTTCGGTCTGCGCTTCGTGAAAAACCAGTGGCATAGAAGAGTGATGGTGATTGTTTGGTTGTTTTCTGTTTTGTTTTAGCATTGTGTCTCTTTAAAAAAATGAAAATTTAAAAGACAAACCAGCTTCAGTTTTTGTAACCGCCCTGTAGGATATTTTTCGCCATTTTTAGACATACCTTTATTTTTTAGTTGAGCACGATCCATTGTCACGTCATTGCTCATGGACGTCACTGTTTCTTGATTTATCTTCTTTTGTTTAACACATTTTCTGTTAGAAACAATCAGTTTAAAGATAAAGTAGACGAGTAAAGGAAATGAAAGACAGAAATCTATCGAAATCTAACATGCTGTTATGAAGTCCTGCTTTAGATCCAGTATTCTAGAGTTTGTGTTTGATATATATATATATATACATATATCTATTTTTATTTCTTGATTTTTGACTGTATGAGCGGCCGACATTATACAACACATTGGTCAGATACTGTGTGAACAAACTGCCAGTGATTGTTTTATCGCAACCTATGGATTGCCAATGAGCTGAAACAGTGTTCAAGTTTCCTTTAGTGGTGGTGTTGGTGGAGTGACACCCACCCGACAACTCCCACCCCTTTCCACCCCCTGGTCCCTGAACAGGGGGCCGATGGAGTTGGAGCAGGCCCCAGAAGCGGAGGTGTTTCTTTGGACGCACACACACAAGCGAGCCTTAAGCTGACCTACAGTACAACGCTGTATCGGATGAGAGCCATGGTGAACAGCCAGTGCCGCTGGAGGAAGGCTACTAGGGCCTCCACTGACGGAGCAACACACAGACAGAAACACGGACACACACTGACACACAGACACACACTGATGCAGCGGGAGTCACACAGACAGGCACGCAGACAGACGGGGCAGACTGAGAGAAGTTTGGATCGGAAAGAGAGAGACGTAAAGGGAGAGTGAGACACGAACGGGTTGCGAGACACTCACAGAACATAAACAGACCAGTAGGGCGAAAGGAAAAGCCAGTATGCCCATCAGTTAGAGAGAAAGAGACAGGAAAACAAACAGGTTAAAGCTAAGTAAACCCCGACCTGGGCTTAATGATTCACATCCAGACATGTTTTGTAAACTATAAGGGAGAGTAGATCTCCTTGTGTTGATCTTTAAAACGAGAGGAGATAATGAAAGATGATGATTAGCATTAGAGTGAGAAAGAGGGGGGATTGAAGACTGTACACAATACATTCATAATTCCCATTCTCTCTGACTCTCTACCTCACTCTCACTCTCTCTCTCTCTCTCTCACTCTCTCCATTCAAGGGCATGTAACTCTATAGGCGGCAGTTCTACTTTGGCCAAGTTAAAGGATGGAAGGATGGGATTATGAAGGGGCGTTGAAGGATGGAGAGAGGGATGGAGAGAGTGAGGGAGAGATGGAGAACATTGGGTTCATCGTGCTAAGCTTTCATTTGACTGTGGCAGACTGTTCTATCCAAGTGCCTTGGAGCCACTTTCTCCTCTCCCCCACTCAACTTCTGAACTTTATCTCTCTCTCCTCTCTCTCTCTTTCGCTCTCTCACAGTCTCTCTCCCTCTCTCCCGCTCTCTCTCAGTATCTCTCTGCCTCTCTCTGCTCCTTCCCTTTTCCTCTATTTCATGATCCACCATTCCATACATTAACCTACGTTACACGCACACACAAACTCTCTCTCGCTCTCACTCTCTCGCTCTCTCTCTCTCGCTCACTCTCTCTATCTCTCTTTCGCTCCGTCCCTCTCTCTCCTGCCTGGTGTGGCTGATTCTCGCTTTCGTTTTTTGATACCCAGATAGTTTTATCAGTTCTGTTCTGATGGACGCACACACACATTCATGTACACCATTCATACCCACACACACACACACACACACACACACACACACACACACACACACACACACACACACACACACACACACACACACACACACACACACAAACACACAGATGGGCGCTCCCATACACCCCCAGCACTGGCTACATCACTCAAACAGTTGTTTGTAGACTTTGTACAGAAATATTTCCTTTTTTAATGTTATTATTATTTAATAAAGCTTAAATGAAATAAATTATGCTTCCTTCTGTGTCTTTCGTGATATTTGCGTGAGTGTGTGTGTGTGTGTGTGTGTGTGTGTGTGTGTGTGTGTGTGTGTGTGTGTGTGTGTGTGTGTGTGTGTGTGTGTGTGTGTGTGTGTGTGTGTGTGTGTGTGTGTGTGTGTGTGTTTTTGTGTGCATGCAAAGCATGCATGCATGTACTCTATAATAATCACTATGTCCAATTTGTGTTTGAAGTACTTTCTAAGAATCTCCTGTGTGTATATTTGGCATGGAATTTGTTTGCAGGGTATGACAAGGTGCATGTGTGTGTGTGTGTGTGTGTATGTTTAATTAAAGTAGAGCGCCACAAAGTCTACTCTGGGCCCTTTGCTAATTTAGGTCATGTGGTCAAACACACATACACCTCTCCGTACACATGCACACACACACACACACACACACACACACACACACACACACATACTGCCTGTAAACACATACCATGCCAATCAGGCTCTATATTAACTTTAAAGGCCCTCGGAACATCAAAGGCCTGCAGCGCTAAAGGCCCAGCATTCATCTGGCCATTCTCTCTTCCTTCACACTCTCCCCTTCCTTCCTCTCTGCTCCCTCCTTCCTTCCTCTATGCTCCCTCCTTCCTTCCTCCACTCTGCCTCCTTTCTTCTTCTAATCACCCACCACCCTTTCTTCTGTCCTTCCGTGCCGCCATTTTTCATTTCCTCCTTCATTCCTCCCTCTCCTCCTCTCCTAACTTCCTCCTTCCATCGCTTCCATCCCTTCCATCTCTTCCATCTCTTCCTCTACCTTCCTTCATTCTCCTCATAGTAAATTCCTTCCTTTCTAATCTACTCTCTTTCTCTAAACATTTACCGAAGCCAAGTCAAGTAAAGTTCAATTGTATCGTCCATAATCACGTTAAGAGCCTCCTGGCTCGCTAATCTGATGTTAACCTCTCCCTGCACTTTATACCTACCCTCCTCCTCTGTTTCCTCCTCTCTTTCCATCTCCCTCCCATCCCTCTCGCTCTCGCTCGCTTTTCATCGCCCCTCCATCTATCTAGCAAAATCCCTTTTTGCTCTCTGTTTATCTTTCCCCAAACTGTGTTTTTTCCTGCTCTCAATTTATTTTGTTCTTCCCAGTCCTGAGTCCGTCCCCCCCCCCCCCCACACACACACACACACAAACACACACAAACATAAATAAATATGAGCTCTCAATTCTCACAAGTACTTATTTTTGTTGTTCTGGTTTCTCCGTGCCTGTGTATGTGTACATTATCAAGGCCTTTTTTTCATTGGCTGTAAGTGTGTACAGTGTGATGGCCTCCTTTCTGATTGGCTGCATGTATGCATGCTTGTCTTGTGTGACTTAAAAGTTCTCTAGTTAGCTTAGATCAATGACCTCTCTGTCAGCACTTCTCATCTCCTCATGGCTCCTCCTTTATTCATCCTCTCCTCTGCTTCTCTTATTCATCCCTCCATACTAACATACAACTTCCTCTGAAGATATTGACCTGGTTCTCACGCTTAGAGAGCACACACACACACACACACACACACACACACACACACACACACACACACACACTGAGCACACACATGCACATGCACACACACACTGAGAACCCCCCCCCCCCACACACACACACACACACACACACACACACAAACACACACACACACACACACACTGAGCACACACACACACACACACACACACACACACACACACACACACACAGAAACACACACACACACACACACACACACACACACACTGAGCACACACACACACACACACACACACACACACACACACAAACACACACACACACACACACACACACACACACACAGAAACACACACACACACACACACACACACACTGAGCACGCACAC